>NW_026999458.1:0-291760 GCF_037126465.1 Ornithodoros turicata | reverse complement strand
TGCCATCATTGAGGAAGGCTTTGGACATTTTTTAATTGCGGCAAATCTTTTTTTTTTCAATTGAACTTTGAAAATTGTCAAGCGAACGTCACTTTTTTTCCCAGAAATATGATGTCCTCCACGGATAACCGCAGACCCAACAAAAACTATGCACAGTATCGCAACGGAAACATTGGGGAAAAAATTAGTAAAAATTACGCTTTATAGCCCCGCCTGCTTGATTTTCGCAGAGAAGCGCGCGCGAAATCTCCGTCTACAGGATAAAGTTTTCCCGCCTTCATTTGTCTTGGCTTCTTTGTGATAAGTCGGTTGTCACCAGCATCAATGTCAACGCGGCGCAAAGAAAGGTAAAACAAGAGGCGGGAACACTTCCTCCTCTCCCCGCAAATACCGTACGCTTTTCTTTGCGACAATCAAGCAGGCGGGGCTAAAGCCGAATTTTTACTTTTTTTTTCTATTTCTGTTGCGATACTGTGCACTGTTTCGGTTCGGTGTGTGGTTATCCGTGGAGGACATCATATTTCTGTTTAAAAAAAAAAGTGAGGTTCGGTTGGCAATTTTCAAAGTTCAATTGAAAAAATAAATTTCCCGCAATTAAAAATTGTCCAAAGCCTTCCTCAATGATGGCAAAAGTTTGCAGAAGGTAATTGCCGAAAGTTCGACAATCCTTCGGCGAGTACGTCGCCAGTTAGATTTTTTTATCACTTTAGGTGAAACACACTGTATATGCCCGGACGGCACCAGATGTTGCAAATGTGTTGCATCAATGTCACCTCAACGTTGAAGTGTTGCAGCGATGTTTCATGCCGAAATGCGTCGTTGTAGCAATATACTTGTTTCAATGTTCATGCTATGTCTCAAGATTGCGTAAAGCTAACATTGCGATGATGTTACTGAAGCAATGTTGAATATGTTACACTCAGGTAACGTGGCGTTTGCATTGATGCAATGGTTTGCAAGCAATGTCAATGCTATGTTGCAATTGCATTGCTTCCAAAACGCTTAATCAGCAACGTAAATTCAATTTGTGCAATATCTTTATTTCAATGTTTTTGCCGTATTTCAAAAGATGGGTACAGCTAACAGTGTGATTCTCTTGCGAGAACAATGTTGCACATACTACATTGAGGAAACGTCGCAGTTACATTGTGTAATAGAAATGTTACCTCTAGGCAACGTCTGACACATTGCAGCAAGATCGAAACAAACATATTGCTGCGATGTTGCACGTTTTGCATCCAACATTGTCGAGGCATTCGCTCCGAGTGCTCCAGTAAGACAATGCATGTTTGCACGATCTTGTTCTATCTATAATTCCCACCAATACACAATGCATGATATCTGCGGAACTTCCCGTGATGTTCACCAGTCACTTATCAGTTTGTTTTTGACTTTGTGTTCAAATGTTGCGGCAACGTTTATGCACAAATGGAATGATACCACAATGACTCTAGTTCAATGTTGGCCTCAAGTCGCGAATGGCTCGAGACTAACATATCCATTTTTTCTTTTACAAATCAAGGAATCAATCAATGTTGGTGCAGCAGTTTGAGATTATGCATTTTAGAAACATCACGATTATGTTGCTCAGGCATTGTTTCACGTGCTGCAGTGAGGGAACATTACAGTTAGCGTGACCATTAGGAAGATGATTAATTGAGACTGTGAGAAATATATTCTGGGACAACACTGCGGACGCACTATGGGAGATGACTATGAACAAAAGGATCAAGACGAGGATAACATAATCTCAAAGAAAATTAATCTGACCGAGAAATTAATTACAATCCATTCTCACGCATATGTGAATGCGCGCTGACCCTCGATATGGCGTTCTTCCATAGCGTCAGTGCGAACACAGCCCTTGAGCCCTTCCGTGGCATAGTGGTTAGAATGATAGCCTACCGTGTAAAGAGTGGGAGGTAACAGGGGTTCGAATCCTGACTGCGCTGTCTGCGGTTTTCCCAGGGCTTCCCGGTAGGCTTTCCACACGAATGTCGGCACCGTTCCCCTGAAGTCTGCCCAGTAGCAGGACGATTACTGCATAGTATGTAAGCATACTGTGCTCACTTGCACATATATCACCAAGACTATAGTGCTACTTCGGCGTTGCTTTTGTAACGTTGCTACACTGTAAAATAACCGGTCGTTGACAATGTTGCGTCAACACTGCAGTATCACATTTTTTTGCAATGTTGTTTCTGTAATATTGTTGCAAAATAACGAAGGCAGTCTTTAGCAATGACACATCAGCATTGCAATGCCACATTTTTTCAATGTTGTTTCAATAACATCGTTGCAGTATAACGAGAGCGGTCATTAGCGACATAACATCAATATTGGTTCACTGCAACAATTTGTGCTGACTGGGTGGGTATGTCTTCTCCCGAAATCTGTTTTTTTTATTATTAAACAAAGATATCGAATTCTGCTTCAAAACACTTTTCAGTAGAATAGTTTTTTCCTTGGCTTTTTAAACTCTTCTTGAAGAAAGGATTCCAAAGATTCTTAAGATTCGTGCATTCGCAAAACCTTCCTTGGATTCGGATTCCAGAAATTCTGGATTCGTCTCATCTCTAGTTTAACAGTTTGCTTAGGAAACATGTGAACGTAGTTTAGATGTCATCAGGGCGTGTGCTTGACTGCAGCGTATTATCGGTGCCAGAGATAACTATATCTAGGTGTCCAAACCCGTAAAGTCGCTTCTCAGGTGAATTCACCTCCACAATTTGCGAAGGCGCTGTTTATTACCTCAGATATGTTTTCAAGCAAATGCAAAGCTCTCACACGTGGCGATTAATGTGTTCAACATGTTTTTGTAAATGTGAGCGTCGAATATGTACTCGTTATTTAACGAGCAATATAAGTATATACGTATTGCATACAGGAGCAGTATATACGAGCAAATGCATACGGCTTTTTGAGTGTATACGAATAATACTTGAAAATATTTGTATAGGTGCGGTTAACAGTTACGAGACTTACCCGAAAGTTTCAAATTAATTAAATAGTAATAGTAATGATGTATTGCACATAATGACGTTGTTAGTTATACGTTCAATGGCACTGGATAACTAACAAACACATTAAATTGCGATGCTGATATTCCAAATCATTTTAAACTGTAAAAGTCCCGTTGTCCCTAATTGTGTATTACTTCGTGAATATTTGAGTTTTTTTTTTTTTACATCACACGCTTTTGAGGATATGTATGAGTAAACGCAAGTATAGGTTAACTTCAGAGACCTTCTTAAGCAAACCGAAGCAACTACCGATTCACTAACCACAAGCACTTCTCTGAGACTGGAAAGGATACGGCGTCTCACGTCACGTGTACGGATTCAGCCAATAGTCATCGTGGCGGCGAGTGGCAAAGGCTGGCGGGACTCTGAAGCTTGTTTTTCTATTGCTCTAGTTCTCCAGAGTGATAACCAATATGTACAGTCTGTAGAATTCTTAAAGGAATAGTTCGCCCCCTTAAAGAAAAAAAAAAATAGCAGAAGAAACGCTTAATAGATGTGATCAATAGACAATGAACAGCACCCCCTGAATCGCTTTCGTTCGAAATAGATGTATTTTACGAGTTTTCAGTATTTTCCTGGGCATATTACAGGAGGCTGGATCGGCTCGCGGGACGTTTCGTGACGTTCTTAGGGTTGGCGATAGGAAGCCGCATCTGGATGCCAGGGACACAGGAACGTCCTCTTGTCGTCACACAGTTCTCAAACAGAGGTCGCGCGCACGTCTTTCTCCGCAGACAAGCCTACTTGCGTGGATCCCGTTGCTTTGAGATCCTTACTGCTCAGGCCGGAAACTAGTGCACGGTCTGAAAAATTCGAAGTACACTACCATGTGCAGCATAAGTCAACTTGGAGGCTATCCAAGGTGTTATGGTGCTGGGAAGTATCCGTTTAAGTGATATCGGTACCAGTGACATGGGAAAACCTGGGAACATCTGCATCTGGTTGTCAGGCGGTGTCACTTCCTGACAGTTTTGCTGTCCGTGCTGCTTACTGTCAGAGTGATTAGCGAACCATGGGACGCCTTACATAATTGATTGTGGATTGCGCACCGATCGGGCTATCCCAGCAGACATGCTGCTCATCTTGTCTACGCGGAGAAGTATCCTATAGCTATTACCAGAACCGTCGTGAGGCGAGTTTGCGCCCTGGGCAGGGGAAACGTGAAGCGCCCCCCCCCCCTCCCGCGCTCTCTTCACTGCCGTCAGAACGTCTATCCAAAAACAAAAGAAAAAAATGCTCGTTCGCAGTGCCTAGGTAGTGAATTCACATTCTCGTCATTCCCGCTGCATACTGTACAAACAACATGCCAGAGCCTGCCATTCTGTGCCCTCTGTGGTGAGCGCGCTCGGTGCCCCCCCCCCCCCCCCCCCATAGCTACGGTCTGCTAGTAGTCTCTTCTAATTCCTTTCAGCAGACGGGCAGGCGCTTCGTTCACTAGTAGTAGCAGTTGTGCATGCTGATGGTGTCGGGCGTGCACGCCAGGAGTGTGGGTTTGAGTCCGTAACACCATGACATATAAAGGGACAGTCCCGTTTGTTCCAGTTTTGTTCTTCTTAAGAGAAGCCGTGGTGCTGCGTAGAAAGAATGAATATATACGTATACTCAAACAGTTGCGTATACGACACGTGGGGCGTGTTTGCATGGGACACGTACAATTAGCTCTTCTTCGACATAAGGCCGAAAGCAATACTATTATTGTTTACTTTTTTACTGGGTTCTAAATAATTCAGAAAAATATTTCACACAATGTGACTGTGATCTATCCCGCTATTTCTGTAGACAAGGTGACGAGCGAAATGGCATATTTCGTGGACGAGTGTTCCAATGAACCTCTGCGTCCACAACTTGTTGGTTGTGGTTCTTGTCTTTTGTGGCCTTTGGTGTCTTTGAGGATCTGTTCTTCATCACAAGCGACGTTTACATGGATGCTACGAAAGCACTTCCGCTTCTCGCATCGAATCACAGTAGCTTCAGTCGCTTTTGCGTCAGAAAAACCCAATCAACAGCAGCAGCATCGATTTTCCCCCAGAGCGCACCAACCATTCTGATGGGGAAGATTTGTGGGAGGCGGCGCAAAACGGGGAGCACTATCCCTATTTAAAAAAAAAAATGAATGAAAAAATAGACCACGAGGCGAGTTTCTGGCGGTTCATCAGAGCCTGTAATTTGTGACCGATCAGATTATCAGGCCTGATGGCTTGATGGGACCACGAAATCATGTGAGTGGTCTCGTGTTTCCTAAAGACAGACTGGTTTCTAACAAACTGATATAACATATATATATTTAAAGCACATATCAATATGTACAGCTAGGCTTTGAGTAGCTTGAAACAACAACAACTTTATTACAAGACGCTTGACTAGCTTGAGCAGCTCGAAGAAGCTGGAACAAACATCATCTTTTGAAATAATTGCTGTCCAACTAGCACATTTTGCTCATTTCCTGAGCTTCTCGGCATCACGTATCCTTCTCTATTGGAAATTCCGATATTTTTTTTTTCCTTTATAACGTCATGTCGTATTTTTGGTCCCGGTATGAGGTACATACATATCTGCCATATCTGCATAACTGCTGTATCGGCATACATGCCATATCGGAATACCAGCCATATTGGTTTAGGTGTGGAATATGGGACACCTGTAACCACGGAACCACAGCACAGTAGCTGTTGGGTATGCGTGTCAAACACATTTACAGTTTTGACACATCTGTGCTTGTCAAAATGAGCAGACATAGCAAAAACATTATTTTACTTGCTTTTATTTTTTCCTGTTCATGTGGGACAAAAGGCTTCTGACATGGAATGTCATCTGCTTGTAGCGCTCCTCCTTTTCGTGGGATCCTGTTCTCTTTAAATACTCCCAGAACGCATCTGAAATACATGATATTATTAGGGCCTGACTTTTTAGGGTTAAACCCGTATCCGCCCGATATTTACCCCCCGAACGAAATCTGTAAAATTCGGTTTTAACCCGAATCTACCCGAAAACATCCGGGTCGCGTGGCACACTCATAAGCGTGCATTAAAAATAAAGTTTGATAACATTGCTAAACATTAGTTCCATGTTAAGACAAATTTTTATTAAACAAAAAAAATCACCCGAATTCCTGACGACAGAATATGCCGTAACGGGATTTAACCCGAATTTTCAAACAAAAAAATATCACCCGATATTTACCCCCCGAATTTGGCCAAAAATAAAACCCGAAAAAGTCAGGCCCTAGATATAATCTATCAATTCTTATATCCTGTACACAAGATAAAATAGAGGAATCAAGGTGACAAGCCCAGATCTTCTGTAACTGTATAGATAATAATTTGGGGTTTTACTGTAATAGGAGAAAGAACAGACAATAACAACGCTGTCATACATAATAACATAACTTAACAATAATCTTCAAATGCAGTCATAATAGTAATAATACGTTTATAGCCTTCTAGTAGCAAATGGGCAAGAAAACCCGAAATCAAACCAGTAATAATACATAATATAAGAATAACAACTGCTTCTGCAGTTGCGTCTCATATTTCTAGTTTTCTCACTCAATCATTGGTGGGCTATTCATTCATATCTGCGTCAGTTAGATAGTAAATAAAACGTACGAGATATTGAAGCTCTATTTGATAGGACATGAGGAGTAGTACGGCCCTGTTGACCAACATGAAAAAAGCAGAGGCAGTCACATCTCTTCCTTGTGGAGCAACTGCCTTCGTTCTTGAGGCACGAAGTAGTTAACGCTTTGTATCAAAATGACATGATGTACAGCATAGTGTAAAAGAACATAACAGAGGCTGCCTCTGTGGAACTTACTTCGTAGCGCATCCATCTTCTTAGGTGTGAGACGTTTCTTGGCAACTGCCCCACTCTTCGCTTATCGGCGACACGCCTCCCCCGTCACACTGCGTTCGGAAAGTTCCTCTTGAGTCCACAGGAGCCTCGCAACCTCCCGGCAGAAGAGCAAATCCTTGGCAGCTCCCAGTGCCCACTCGAGCCTTTCCTTGTTGACCTTTATATTGCCTTCAAGGGCAACCTATCACAGAGAACAAAGCACAGAGTTAAACCTGGAGCCACAGATAAGGTACATATACAAAACAAATATCCAGATTGCTCTCTGTAAACAAACAAAAGTGAACTGCAAATCCACCTCATTCTCAATGGACAGTGATACAACTGTTTTCTTTTGCAAGGAGTAACAGTGCTACGCATGACAGAAACTCTAAAAAGGTAGACACGGTATTCTGACATTTTTTCAAGAAAAAAATTGAGTTATGATCATACCTGCCAATATGACAAAGTCAAAACTCGGGAGATCACCCGCAGAGTGACGCGGGGGTGGGGACGCGCATTAAGTTCGTGCATTCGGAATAGCATTGCCACAGTCTGTATTGTGATTCCTCTAAGTCGTATGTAGCCAGTTTCAGGTTAAGCTGCGTTGCACTATCGTTGCTTTCGTCAACCACAATTGCGAAGACGCGTCGTCTCAGGCTCTGCAACATTGCATTTTGCGCGGTCGGAGCCGTTTCACCGATGATACCACTGGTCTTCGACGGTTGGCACCTGTAGCATTTCGCTTCGTGACATTTTGAGAACATCTTTGGAACAGCGGTCACACGCGGTCGCTTACGCTCTGCGGCTGGTTGTGCTCAAACTTCAACTCAGAAAACCTGTGCAAAGGCACTTGGCATGTATGAGGAACACGTGCAGGTATTTCATCTGTTTGGTGAGCGCACTGTAAGCCATTATCAGACTTCGTAGCCACCCAAGCAGCACAATGTACTGAAAGTCGAGTGCAATAGGGGTGCACGGGTAGGTGGAGGGCCTTGAACACACTCGGGATACTGAAGAACATTGATAAGACACATACCGTCCACCCCTATTGCACTCGACTTTCAGTACATTTTGCTGCTTGGGCAGACGGCCTATCAGCCCAACATGGGAAATAACATTGATGCCATAATCACGCGCATCCTGTAGGTTGCAGTGATATCTGATGTGTTGCACGAGCTATTCCCGCGAGTGCCACACCCCTTACGCTTGTATCTCCGAGCATATCGCTTTGATAGCTCCGATAGCGTGGGAAGATCGTACTTTCACGATATCTTCCTAGTAAATTTTGCTTCTACTCTATTAAGTGCCGGCTTTTAGCTGGTTGGGATGAGCAAACCATGCTTTTGAGGTGTTGTTCCTCCAAGCACCGAGACGGCCTATCAGACTGACATGAAAATCACGGATGATTTCATCATCACGTTGCTTTCTTAGCATATCTCAACTAAAGCCCCGCTTTGCCAAACTGGCGTTAGAACCGCATTACACTGGCCAGCGGAAACAGTCTCTGAGTACTGGCTTTCAGCTGGCGTGGACGAGCAAAATCGTATTTCTAATGTGTTGTCGTTCCCAGAGTATTTGATCCCTTTGTATTCCCTCAGAGGGCGATCGCAGCAGTTAGGGACCCAGAAGGGCCCTCACAGCCTCAACTATGCCAGGATCCGACCGGACCTGCTTCCAGTTGCCACAGTATGCGTCTCCGCACGCAGCGCACGTAGCAGTCACTATTTCGGTCACCAGAACCTGGTGCTCGCGTAGTAGTGTTTTTGGCGGTCTTCCACTTGTAATGTGGGGAGTACCTTTCCAGGCGCTCGCAGTGTGGAGTTACCCTCTTACTGCTTTACCTTCTTATTGTTTTAATTCCAGCATGCAAAGACAGAGACAGCGCTCCCGTATTTGCGTCGCACTTCCCGTCGAGGATCTCTGCCCCCTCCTACATTTGATCAAGCACGATCTCGGTCCCCAGGTCCGAGAAAGAAGCCCGTGGCGACGTGGACCGTGGTCCACCTTGGCTACCCCTTATCGTGGGCTTCTCATAAGTGGTCATCCCAGCCCCGCCCCCTCCGGAATGCCGACCCCACTACCACTCCGTTGCCGTTCCGCGGCTTGACCCTGCGAGAGAGACACCCCGCCGACCCTCTTCAACCCCTCTCTGCAGACGAACAACGACTCCTGTGTCCGGTCTGCCAAGTTCCGGAACTGCACAGAGCCACCCATCGTCGAGGCGAGCTCCGTCGATCCCGTATCGAACAAGCACGACCGGAGGCCGTGGATGTCGTCGCCGCCCTGGCCACCTTACGTCGGCATCGCCCAGAGTTACTCCGGGAAACTGAGAGAGAGCTGGCGGCCCCCAACCCAGCCGAGGACGATATCCTCATCGAGGGACCACAATGAAGACCTGTAACTCTTTGCCCGTATTGTACAGTTTTGGGAGAGGGGAAGTGTGGGATTTGTTTTGTGCTGTCGTCGACAGGTGTCGCGATAGACAGATGGCGCGTGTCGCTTGCGCATAGATTATTTATTTATTTATTTATTCATGATACCCCAAAGGCCCTTACAGGCATTACATGGGGGGTGGGGAAAGAAAACAGTCAGCAACTATCGACTAAGCAAGATCAAATAATGATAACATATATACAAACAAACAACTTCGTGAAGGCACACAACTATCAATATAAGGCGAAAAAAGTTTAGTGGAGGCACACACAAACAGAAGATAAAAAGCAGGTAACACACCAACCAGTGGTTCGCACTCGTGAGTATGGAAGCTAATTAGTAAGGGACCTGTGGAATAACGAGTGATCGGTGATATCAGCTATCTGAGAGGGGAGACTGTTCCAGTCAATAGCAGATTTGCAAAAGAAGGACTTCGAGTAGATATTTGTGCGGCACTCGAATCTGTTGACCTTGAAACGGTGATCAAAGCGGGGGAAGATAACTGAGGAACGGGAAAACGAGGGGATATCAGATGGGAAATTATGGATGAATCGGTGAAAGAGCAATAACCTGGAAACAAGCCGACGTTTATCCAGGCTGGTAAGGTTGAGTTGTTGTTTGATGGATGATACAGAAGAACTCCGCGAGAAATCAGCAACAATGAATCTAGCAGCTCTAGGGGGCGGATACCCAAGGAACTTATTATTTAAGCTGTGTTGGCGAACCTGAGAGGGTGGCTCGCTCTTCTTGGGGGAAAGCCTTGGCTTGTGCCGTCTGAAGGTATGAAATAAACCCTTTGTTAATTGTTCGAACTTGTGTCTGCGTTCCTTGCGCGAGCCGGATGAACGGGCGTGGTCCCGGTGGTGGGTTAACCGGAAGGTTTCCCACAATGCATAGTGCACATGTGATACATCTTCCTTGTTATGTATATACCTTCCAATGATAGCTAATTTAATCTTGCTGTAACTGTATATGCATAGTACACATGTGATACGTCTTCCTTGTTCTGTATATACCTTCCAATGATAACTAATTTTCATTTTCAAAGAACGTTCCCTTGTGTTCCTTCGTTGCATTCTTCATCCCACAGAGATGCTATGAATACACGACATTTACACATATCTGCATGTACAGACGTAATTCAATCATGTTGTACGAACCTGTAAAACAAAACGTCTTGTGGCTCTTTGGTATTATTTAATTCCGGTATGGTTGCACGTGAAATATAACTCTATCCTAGTGCACATCTATCACAATCCCGACAAAAAGAATTGTCCTCGCTCGTCTTCCCCATGCTTGTCGCGCACAAAATGGCTGATAATCTGCAGAAACGAGCGCGACCGAGCTCTCATGTAACAGCGGCAATACAAACGTGGATTAGTCACCTCAATGACTGCGAATTGTTTGTGGGAAGCACGCACTGCATCCATCGATGTGCACTTCGCAGTAATAACTTTCATCCTCGACGATGTGAAACAACACCATTGTGCCCCTGGTGCCTTGTGCCATGTTTATGTCACACAAAAACCGTACTCCTGCGACCACTGACCAAAACATCCAAGCCGAACCGCCACGCCAAGCTACCATGTTGTCAAACACGGAGTCTCCTGCACGGCGGCTTCTCCACATAATGAAAGAAAAGAAAAGCATCTCGATTTGCACCATCACGAATTGTGGGCGAAAAACTTTCACGAAGGTCGTTCCTTGATATACGACAGTCTTGTTTGTTAATCAAAATATTTTTTTTCTGCGTGCACTGGGCACACCAGTACATCTGAAATAGCGCATTACAAGAGCGTCAATTCAGAGGAGCAAGTACCTGACGGAACGCGAGCGCCGCGGCGCGGTCACAAAAGACTCGAGGAATTGGGACCATGCTTTCTCAACGGCGGCGCGGCAGAGATCGTTCTCCTTACTTCTCCTCCGTGGACCACATCCACAATCGCCATAACAACCACGAACATGCATAAAAACAGCGGCTGCTTCATGGTCGTCGCGCCATCTGTGGACGTTGTTGCCTACTCGAATGCTGGACGTGGCGGAGGCGCGGAGGCGCCGGGGAGGGGGCGTACTGTCGTACTGTTGAGGGAATCAGGAATCAGTGGAACAAGTTCGTAAAGAGGTCCGTAAGGTGAGGGAGAGACCCATGGAGGCGCGGGGGCGCGGGTGTTTCGTTCGTACCGAGAGAGTTCGAAGGAATCGAGAGTCGGTGAATTGACGAACTGAGCAGCTGAATGCTGAATCGCCGGGAGGGAGAACGAGCTGGAGGCCAGGAGTGAGAAAGGGGTATCGAAGCTGCAGTGGGCGGTGTAGTAGTGTGTAGTTGCTGCGCTGTTCGGTTCAGAGAGGCTCGACAACGCCGTTTGTTGTTTGCAGTCGTGGCTCTCGCTCTGCTGCTGTCATATCGCCGTTTGACGGAGGGCACCTTGTCGTGCCGCCGTGGCTAGTTGACCTCAAAGGCTCACACTAATGGGTTTTTGGATGACTTGCAATACAGGACCACTGTGTGTGTTTCTTTTTTTAGTGTGTGTGTGTGCGTGTGTGGCGCGGCTTCCTGTGCTTGTTCATCCCGTCCTCTCCTTGTTGAATATAGGTGGACGGGACTTCGTTCACTCCAGAGGGTGTGCTGTCTAATGCTCGTCAGCGTGCACAGCTGCGGTTTGCCCGTGTGGTCTTGTCTTGTCGTGTTGATCAGCGCAATATGCATCACTCTGCTCTGCGTGTTGATTGATTTGTAAAAGGAAATAAATGGAGATGTTAGTCTAGAGCCACTCGGGACTGGCTACTCCAGGACGCGTTATTCGGAAAATAAAGTTTTTATTTGATTTATTTGATCCCGGATTGGAAAAGAAACGAGCCTAGAACTTCGAAAACATAAAAACGACCAGTCTACGTCGCGTTCAAACACAAAGCACAAGCTTTTTACATTGTTGCACGAGTGTTCTTCGCCAAAATAGGTAAAACCACTTCCGCACATAAAGGTGATACGCGTATGATCCTACTGCATGTTTACGTTAAGAAACAGCACTTTGGACACCTTGCTGTGTGCTATCCGGTTCCTTCTTTCTGTAACAATTTGTCCGGCCTTAGAAAAGATACTCTCACATGGCACAGACGTTGCCACAACGCACAATTTGCTTTTCGTCATCTTAAAAAGGCGTGGGCAGACGTGCTGCCTTACCCTCCACCAAGTGAGGGGATTCTGTTTCCTCTCAAGTGGTGGCTCCTGCAGATACTTGTCGAACTCGAGTATACCAGCCGCTGTAGGGTTCGCGCAGGTCAGTACGAGTGACATGGATGTGTCGAATTCGTACCATAACGGATCTTCTGGATCTTGCGCCCGGGACTGGTCCGCAGGTGCATCGCTGTAGTCCTGGGGGACATCCACTGCTGTTGCCTGCGCCGACAGCGAGCGGTAGGCAATCTCGAATGCGGTCTCTCGCTGGAATCCGCGTCTCTTAAAGCGGGGATCCATAGCGGTTGCTTCTGCTAGACGCTTTGTTACCTCTACATCTCCAAATCGCTTTGCCAGTTGCTCCGAAAGCACTTTCAGCACGTTTTTTTTTTTGCAGTCTTCCGGCAGGCTGGGGTCTTTCTTGGCGTTATCCAGGTGGGTAATGAGTGCTCTGGCAAGCAGTATTATTTTAGACAACGTCATAGTCTTTTCACTGCTAATCTCGGTAGTCACCCTCAAGAATGGCTTCAGGATGTCGCATGATTTCTCTATGAGTGTCCATTCCGTTTGAGACAGCTGTTCAACACCCGCGTCTAAGATGGCCAGAGTGGATAGCACTGCAAACGCACTATCCTTGAAAACATTTCGTACGTCGAATTCCAACGGGTGGGAACATCTTGGTTCAACTTAAGCGACGTCATTCCCATTTGTTGCTGCATTGCTTGTAGCCTTGCTAATCCATGCGAGCTGTGCTTAAAAAAGCGAACTATAGCTATGCTAACTAGAACTATGCTGGGTTTCCCATCGGTGTCCTCGGGCAGGAGGTATAGGGGACGTGGAGGAGCGGACTGTCCTGTAGTGGACAGTGCCGACAAGGACAAAGATGACAGTCCCGAAGGAACCGAAGGTCGGGCACCGGATTCATCCGGAGAAGGGTGTGAGGGTTCCACTGGGTCGTCAACAACCTCATCGTTACATTGTTGTTGCGATGCCCCGAGGACCGGGTTCGAGCGCAGGAGAGATGCGCCAGGGTGGTTGACTCGGACATGCCGCCACAACTTTGCCGTTGCTCCACCACGGTAGGAAAGAGCATTTCAACAAAAGCAGCAGTTTGCAGTTTCACCTTCGGGAACGGAAAAGAGGGTACAAATTGCACTTCGCTTTCGTGACGGACCACGTCCTTGGTGTGCCTGTGCCATGTTGCAAAAGTGAGGGAGCGCGGACAATCCGTTTTGGTTAACGGATTCCAGGCAGCAGTGAGAGGGATGCTTGATCCAGGAAGACGTGAAATGTCTTACAACGAAGTCAACACAGCATCAAAGTGACATGGGGATGAAAGACAACAGTCAAGTCACAGATCGGACCTTTAACTCTTTGAACGCCGGCGAGAGCCAGGAGACGCTTCTTGATCTCTCCACTCGCCACTCTGGCGCCGTGCACGCGGCCCGTGGGAGGACAGCGCATACAGGCGTACAGTTCACGGGATTCGTTTGCACTTTCCAAGTTCGAGAGTCGAGATTGTCGGATAGTCCGACTCATCGCCGTTTCCGGGTACCACAGAGAACTGTCGTTCGAACCGTCGCCTGCTCGTCCAACCAGCGATGCCTTTTGTTTTTACCGGGACATCCCCACCGTCTGCAGCGGCGTGGTTTTGTTCTGGTCTGTGTTTGCTCGCCTGGTGATGTGGTGATGGTGTAATGCTGCTCTTTGGTCACCTCTGTAGATATGTTTGGTTGATCTCTGTACGTTTCAGTGAAGTGCATTTCGTCGTCCGATGTCTGGCTAGAAACATCAGGTTAGCATCGGATCGTGTGTCTTGACTGTCGGTCGACAACACCTGCCTTGGTGTTTTGAGATCACTTGCTGCGATCGATTGGATACATGTAATCGACGATGATGCTGGGTTGCCGCGACAGTATTCCACTCTGTTTTCGACGCACCTCGCAGATGAAGCCCTCGACAGAGCGAGGTCGTACAAGCACACGAATGCCAAAGCATCGTGACGTCTGCAGAGAATTGTCGTGGATTTCGAGCCATGTCGTTCGTGCACGTTTCGTACAGAAGAGCACAAACCTATGTGTGCTTCCTGGGAATATCAGGTAGTGCAGTGAAACGATTTGTCAGAAGGACAAGCATTGCCGCCCCACACGTCATCTCACGTTTCACAACGCAGGCTGCATAAATAGCGCATGTACAACGTGTTTAATCGGAAGTATACTAAATAAAACCAACAATCAAAGCTAAAAGAGGTCCTGAGATGATCCACACGAGCAACAACCGCTTGCCTGTTTGGCCGCCGATCACGGGAACCACCATGTTTTCAATCCCTGTGGGTGTGATGCTCTCCGCTTCATGATCAGTGTTCGTGTGGTTCGAGAGTGAGAGAACTAATTAGCTGAATGGCTGAGTCCGAGTTGGATCAAGTTGGACAGAGCGAAACGAGATCGGAGAACTAGTGAATGGGGCTGTAGCGGTGGCACTCTTTGAGTTGTTTGTTGAGAAATGTTTTTGGATGCGGTAGGCTCCTGTGCTCGTGTGTATGTGTCATCTCTTCGTTGTTGTGCTCGCTGTGGCATTGGTGTGCTGTGGCCGCTGTGGCTTTATGAGTCGGCTCGCTGTTTACGACTCGCACTCTGTCATCGTTCATGCGTTGATGTGATTTGGTAGCTGTGGACTCCTTGTGCACGGGATGGAAGGCTGTCTCAGGCGGTAGGTATTCCTTCTTTTACCGTTTTATGTGGTCGTATCATGTCAAGCATTGAGGGACGCGGCGTAGCCTGTCCGACGACGAAAGCTTTCACTGACACAGCTGTGACCGGTGAGCCTACATTCCAGCAGATAGCAGCCACGATATGCTCATGTGATTTGCCGATAAATGTAATTTGCCGATGTTTGCGCGTTGTTTTACCGTGCTCCTTTTCTCGCATGTTTGCCATAGCGGATATTCCCCGTACGCGCATGTTCAGACTTGTTTAGCGGTGACCAATGAGATGTTTGCGCGTTGTTTGACCGCGCTTGTGTTAAGCCTTTTCTCGCATGTTTGCCGTGCACCGTACGCGCATGTTTAGACTTGTTCAGCAGTGACCCAGCCTTTTCTCCGTGTTGACGCACGTTTAGCGGTTCCCGCCTTGTGTTAGCTGCGTAGTGTTGTGACGCTGTGGTTAGGCCGAAGCGGTCGCCTTTTCCCCGATATGAAGCGTTTTCTCCGTGTTGTTTAGCAGTAGCGGTTAGACCTTTTCTCTCGCATGCCTAGACTTGTTGAGCAGTGTTGCCATTTTTTACCTTCCGCTAGTATCTTGTTGTTCTCTGTCTTTCTCGCACAGAGCTATGATGGTGACGCAATCTGTTGTGATGCCTTGAAACTAAGCGGCCACCTGTCGTTGATCTCTGCAACTGCCGGGTGCAAACTACCAACATGGCGGGCGCTGGTCGCTCGGACGTTCCAGAGCGGTTTCTTCGCAATGGCATCGTTGATTTTCGAATAAATTGTTTCTCTCCACTCTATATCTATCTATTTTTTCCTGTTTTTGATGGACTCTCGTAGTCCACAACGCTCAGCTGGTCTGGACACGAGTTAGATGCACCCCAATTAGTGTAATGACTCCCTGGAGGGTACTGGTTAATGTAGGGTCCCAATTAGCTCTAATTGCTAATTAAATCGTGTTCAGGGAGTTGAGCGTTGTGAACTACGGGAGTCCAGTCATTATTACTTTCCTACAGTAATAAGGCTCGTAAACAATTCAAAACCATTTATTTTTCAACATGATCTGACGGTGAAGAACTCCCAGCATTCGCATCTGGGAGCAAGACAGCATCTGGAATCACTGGAATTCCATGTGTTCTGCCGATGGCAAAGGTAATCGTGAGAGTGCATCCGCTACGACGTTCTCGGAGCCCCTTTTGTATTCTAGGTGAGATTGTACGCCAGCAGACTAGAAGCCCATCGGAAAATCTGTACAGGCCGTCTAGCGGAACCGTGGTGCGATAGTAGTGGCACCAAGGCTTGATGATATGTCGTCAAGGTAAAATGCCTTCCCCAGAGGTATATGTACCATCTCTCGCAGCTCCAGACACATGCTAGCGCTTCCCGTTCCCCAGCGGAGTACTTCTCCTCTGCTCGTGAGAGCGACCTAGAGGCGAAGCCGACAGTCCTTATTCCATGAGGACACGGCTGTTGCAAGACGGCGCCGAGGCCTTTCTCTGACGCATCTGTGGTAACGATGGCGTCTAGTTTAAGGTCGAACGGTTGCAAGGGACCGGCAGTTCCGAGCTGGTGCTTAAGTTGTTGAAATGCATTCTCTGCTTCGTCATTCCAGTCGAATGGATGCCCTCGTCGATGTAGCTTGCGAAGAGGCTCAACCACACGCGCAAACCGTGGTACGAATCGAGAATAGTACGCTGCTAGACCCAAAAAGGATCGCACAGTATTTGCATCTTGCGGAACGGGGGGTTGAGAATAAAGTCAATTTTCGACTGCAGTGGCGCGTTTCCTTCGGCTATAATCCGATGTCCAAGGAAAGTGATCTCCTGCGCGTCGAAGCAGCACTTCCTAATTCAACGTTAGTCCCTCATCAGAAACTCTCTTTACTACTGCTCGTAAGTTGTCGACAACGATGTCGTGAAGATACACAAGGACCCCTTTGCATCCAGTGAGGAGGTTGGCCATCAGCTTCTGGAATACTAATGGTGCAGAAGCCAACCCGAAACACACTCGATTGAACCGGAAGAGTCCTTCGTGCGTAATGAAGGTTGTGAGGCTTCAACTTTCAGGGCTCAACTGCACTTCATGGCAAACTGATGTATTGAGATCCAACTTTGAAAAGTAACGAGCTCCTGCAAGATAATTCAGCAACTCCTCGACGCAAGGAAGTTGATCGGCATCGACTACAATAGCCTGATTCGGGGCCCGCAGGTCTACGCATAACCGAATAGTTCCATTTGGGTTTTGGACGACAACTATAGGTGAAATCCACATCGAAGCATCGACACGTTCAATGACTCCCTCCGTTTCCAAATTTCGAAGTTCTTCAGAAACTCGTTCTTCTTCTTGTCTCGTACAGTCAACGGCAGTCGCCCTAACTTTGCTGTAACCGGCGTCATTTTGAGTTTCAGGTGCACTTTCTGCCCTACGTTCTTTGCCAGACCAAGGTCTCCACTGAACAAGTGACCAAACTCGCTTCTCAGGTCAATAGACAGTATGTCTGCATCCTTTGATGCAGTAGCACAGCGCAAAGACTTCCCAACGATTGAAATATCCAACTTGCGGACTGCATCCCGTCCTAGTAAGGTTGTCCCTTTTAGCACAATGTAGAACTGGATCGAATCCATCTTTGCTTGGAATCGGACGTGGGCAAGGAAACATACAATGACTTGGATCCTTTTGATGCTGTAGTCCACAAGAGAAATCGTCGGTTTTGTCAGTGCGAACTTGTCCTTGAACCGCTCTTCGTAGAATGCCTGCGCCATCAATGATGTTGCCGAGCCGGTATCAAGTAGCGCGTGCACCTGCTCCCTTTCAATTATGACTTCAGCGAAGATCGGCTCTTTCCGTTGGTCAGTAAAGTGTACTTGCCGAACAGTAAGCACATGTGCCTCATTCTCAACAACGTGAACGTCTCTACTGCCGCTACGACTTGCTTTCTTGAAATGACCAGTCTTTCCACATTTCTGGCACTTCTGATTCCGGGGCCTCCATGACTTGTCATTTGCTAAGTGACCTGACGCTGCGCAGCGAAAACAGTAGGTGGGTTCTTCTTGTCCGCTGGCGAAGAACCGGCGTGTGAGCCATGCTCACTTGCAGGCTTGTGTTCTGTCTTCCGAGAAATTCGCTGCACCTCTAAGGGTTCCGGTGGTGGTAATTCCGGCGGTTTTAGAAATTCCTTCGCGGCTTTGGTGCTTGCTTCCATAGCTGCCGCCAAGGTAACAGAACTGTCCAAAGTCATTGTCTGGCCTTCAATCAGCAGGCGTTCTCGCAGCTGGGAGTTCTTGTGCCTTCCAGAAGCTGATGCTTGACAGCTTCATCTTCAAATTCTCCGAAGTTGCAGAGAGCGGCTAAATAGCGAAGTTCCGCACGAAAGCTTGCGTATACTCTCCTTCTTGCTGCATTCTCCCCAGGAATCGATGACGGAGTAGACACATTCACTGATGTGCCGAATCGCGTATCCAACAGACTCAGCGCCTGATCGAGAATCGTTGATGTCTGAGAAACACAGGCGTCCCTTTGATTTTGCGATGAAGATGACTCTAGCCCATGAAATATTCTCTGTCCCTCGGCACCCAAGCAGTGTAGGAGTACCGCCTTCTTTCTTGCCGCAGAGTATGAATATTCTGCCACAGCGTCCAAGAATGTCAAGAACAGCGTCTTCGATTGTTCCCATGGAATACTCGGAACACCAGGAAATGGCAGAAAGGGTGCCGGAGGTAACAGTGCACCGAGGTTCATACTGACGGTAATCCTTCGGTGCTTGTAACTTTCCCACGGACGTTCTAGAAATTTCCCATCGTCGCCATAATGTTCTCTTCTACGCCCTGTAAGCAGACACGCCCGACCCTCGTCATTCCAAAAACGTTCTCAACTTTATTTTCCTCGGTTGCCAAACTCCGGCGTTTTGCTGCCCATGGTAATGGCGCTGCCATACCAGGCTGAACACAACAACTGCCACGGGCACTCTCGACGATTTCAGTGTCACTCGTTTCACCTTTTACTAGAACATCGCATTCGTAAAGCGCATGGTCCTCGATGTTCAAGTCATCTAAGTCACTCTCCTGACATCATGCGAGGCGCGTCACGTCGTTGCACAATTCATCACAGGCACTGAAATGATCTGCTGGCTCCGGTACGGCAGTGAAGGACGAGACACCCTCATGAACGAAACAGTTCATGATGGATGCTTGATGAACTTGCTGCCAGGCCTTTGATAAGTGCCACCTTCCGCTGCAAAGTAATGCGTGGTTCACCCTACAACTTCTCTCCGTTGCGGTTACGGTGCGGATCCAGTGCGGAGGCGGCTGTCGTACGACACGCTGTTCAGACATATGCGTTCTTGATACGTCAAACGCTTGTGGTTGACCAATCACGTCTCCACTCCACCACTTCTCCATTCCACAGGAAGCCATGAACGGGCAACGTGATGTGGTCGGCGAAACTTTGAGGTGTATTGAAGCGTATCTGCGTCATACAGAGCGCGTAAACTGGCCACTTGTTGTTCAAATGGCAGCAGCCATGTTGGAAAAAGCACGCGACAGCACAGCAGTGATGCGCTTGCGCCGAGCGCGCTCGCTCATTGGTCAGCTGCATCTCCGCAGGTAGCCCGTACCGCATGGAGTTCGGTCGAGCTCAACTCTTGCGGTGCGTGTGCTTTTCGGAGTGTCGTGCTTCGTTGTCATGACAACCGTGTCGCGCCGCATCCGTAGCGCATGAAAATGCAACAGTGTGAACCAAGTATAAGGGAGTTGCATGTGCGTTGTTCAGCCATCACGTTAGAGGCCTGCGAAGAACGAAATGAAACTGAGACACTCAGACGAATGCAGAGGAGGAAGAGGAGGAGTGTCGCCTTCTGGAAAGGGAAAGAGGTTTTAGAAGAAGGGAAAATAAGTTTTAGTCAGTGTAACCATTAACACAATACTTGACTAGAACTAGCAAACACATGAAGTTGCTATGTGGTGAGCAGAATTCCCAGTAATTTTGACCTTGTGAAATAAAATTATAGCTTTCTCATGTTCTCTTATCATGCAGAATGAAAGAAAGGGGGCCAACTAGCTTTTAATTGTTCGGTGAGTAAGCTTTATAAAAGTAGAACCGTTCTGAAAATTGAGAAATTCAGAATATGCACGGTTTTGCAAGGGCCCTTCTCCAGAGCAGTAATTCCATTGTATTCTACAGGACTCATTGTGATGCTTGTTTATCACCGATCATCCAAACTTCTGATGGATGGGGCATAACGATGTACAGGGGCTCTGCAACGTGTTGTGAAGGTACACTTTGTCCTTGATGCAACTCTCTTCTGTGTCTCTGCTTCTAAGATGTTTCAATATTTTGGTTGTAAAGTAGATGACTTTTCGACAATACCAAATAGTCCAAATACGCTGTAGAATACTGATGCACATTTCCTGAAATAAGGCTGTGAATGAATTACCTTGTTTGACTCGTTTTATTTACTGTTTTGTTTGTCAGGATGCAAATAAAAAGTCTATTGAATGTGTGTAATGCCAAAGAAGACCAAAATATATGTCCCCCTCCAGAGACATCAGGTTCATCTTCATATCTTTCTTATGTACTTTTGAATTTTTATTTCATCAAAGGTGTCTGATCAAAGACTGCTACAACATGACACCCGGATCCCCATAGGACACCCATAAGATCCAAATTATTATTTATTATTCGTTATTATTTATTGTGCAAGATCCAAGGACATATCATGTGAATCTGATGCGCGACAGAACACATCACAAAGTGAAATACATTCACAAAGACGTTTGTAACTCAAACTACGCCATGCCAGTACTGGACAGCTGTTTCGGCCTTGTTAGACCTCATCAACAGTACGCAGGCAGGCAACGTTTGAGTGGATGGCGTCAGAAGGTCACGTAACACGTGACTCCTCCCGTCAGGGTGAGATAACTCACTCACTGAAAGCCCACCCTCATGAAAATAGCCTATGCACTGGGTGTATGGCCGCTATATACTTCTATATACTTCTATATGTCATCTATATATACATCGGAAAATGTATAAAAATGTTATACAAAAGCGCTTATACAGTTTGAATACAAATTATGAGATACATGTTTATACATTTTTCTGAATACAATTGAATACCGAAAAATCTATAAAAGTATCTTGTACTCTAGTGCGGAATATTGTTGTTCTACATCATACCAGAACTCTTTAAAAGTGTTGTTGTCGGTATCCTTGTTTAACGAGCGGTTTACCTGCCGCCTATAAGGGCATGCTCCTCGTGGGGACTTCACAGGGAGCTGTACCGACATTAATTTCACTGTGCCTGAGGAAAACCCAGGCAACACAGTAGTTGCCAGGATTCGAAACCGGGTCGTGTCAGCCTCCGCGTCCAACGTCGGCATGCTATATTCACTCGGCCGCAGAGCCGCGGTGCAATAAGTAAGCTCTCCCAGGTACACGCACTTCCCTTTTACCTGCTCCCGTGGCTGATTGTTTAGTATGCTGGCCAGGCGAGTGAAGACAGGTAAGCGATCTTGGATGAAATCCTGGTGCCCCTGCACTGTCTGGGATACTGGTTTTATTCGGAGGCTTTCAGACGAACGTCGGCACAGTCCCACCCAATGTCAATGTCGGCACCGTTAGTCCTATTGCACAGATCGTTGAAGCAGACTACGCCAAGTGGTTCACATTACCGCCACTACCATCTTGTGTTTCCTTTCCTTTCTTTCTTCTTTTTTTTTGTGTGTGTGAATGACAGCTGGAAGGTATACGCGCCTTGCGAATGGTAATTATCAGTGGATGGAGCTCGATCACAAGCTCTACCAGTCTGCCTGTCATTCAACATAGGCATGGAGATAACTGGGACGCACCACTTGGCAATTACCCTGAAAAATATGTAAAATGTCCGTTACCGTGCACTTTTTGTGTCTTCTGGAAACGAGCACAGGCCTAAATTTTATACAGGCTGGAATTTTCGTTGGTGCGATAAACATGCAGAGAGGAATCTTATTTTGTTTGTAGTATTATATTATATTAATATTCGTCATACCGACGAGCCGTTAACTTCAACACATGGTAATGAGAAAATGGAAAGCTGAAGCCATTATTTTGTGTGTATTTTATTTTATTCCCGGAACAGATGCACTGGAGCACAAGTGCATAACCCGACTTCACTAACTAGAATTCGCTAGAACTAACCTCAGTTAGAAATCGTTCATCGGTACAGGCACATAGCAGAAACTTTCACTTGAGCTTGTTATATAAACACAAATTACAATTGCAGTTACAGTAATATAGACACATGGACTGTCGCAACTCGCAGAGCAACAGCGACAGTCGAGTTCGCTACCAACACTCAATTTTAACTGTCAAGGGGCAAGCGAACAATTTACCATTAACATTCATTGTGATGCATTTACACAGGACTTCACTCCAGGGAATTACCCCTAAACTTCCCATTTCTCCAAGTTCAAGCAAAGCGTTTCCAATAATGCTTCTTGATGGCCTCTGAGCCACAACGAGGACAACGTTGTTGCATGGACACGGGATGACGGAACAATCAAAACAGTAGGCAAACACATCCTTCAGGACGACAACTTGGTGGTTCCTTGTTAATATCAAAGAATTACAACGCCTCGACCCGCATGTCTTTGAATCAAGCCGCATTCCTCTAAGCGAAAACTTGGTGAAGCGCCTCATAACTTTTGGTGGACGTTGTAACACTTCCAGGACAAGAGCTGCAGAATTGGAATGGCCAACCGTTCCTTTTCCTATGAAGCTGATGGAGTCGTTGCTCCATTTTGCACCTTGAAAACTGCTACCGGCAAGAAACGACTGCCACAACAAACGCGCTTGTTCGTGAACCCTGAATACGACTCGATTTCGACACAATGCTGGTAGTGCAGTCCAAATGCTTAAGCCATACGCTATCTGCGACTCCATATGTCTCGTTCCGTGGCACATCCTCGTTAGCACACCATTAAAATGTTCAAACGGAAAATTTGAGTAGGCCCACAGGGGTCCCCAATTCTTGACACACAATACCAAGTGTGTCAATAGGTGCATGTTGTAGCTCATGTTTTGTATGCCGTAGAGTGTTTGATACCTTCGTGCAAATGAAATGATGTCATCTTGAATTTTGTCAAGTTCTTCTATGTTAACACTGGTCGAGAGCAGCTTGTACATTACTGTAACTAACTTCTTCCAGTTTTTCAAGTATTTTCGGGGTAGTAGGTCCGTGAGTACAGGTACAGAATAAAAGAGCAACCATGCTCGCCATTCAGACGCCTTCCACAAGTTGTCGTCAGATATTGCACGTGGCAGACGGCTCACCTCAGAGACGCTTTTGATGTTCAAAATGCGTCCGTTCAGCTCACTGAGTTTGCCTTTCAAGTAATGGGGCTCAGATGCTTGTGTGAGCCACATAACTGTTGTTGTCTTGGCTACACCTAGGCAGACAGTGTGCATGTAGTCGACTGCAACATTCTTGCAGATGTCAAAATACATTAAAAGGAAAAGTACACTGGGACCAAGGATCCCACGGGAGTGGTCGTTCGTTTGCCTCGCTTTCACTCCATCCTTGTAGACGGCAGCAGAAATGCGTAGCACAGGCACACGATCTGTTATAGGGTATGCCCTTGTGTGTCCGTTCCCTTTTGCAACGACCTCTCCTTCTTGAAAACACCAGAGGCATCCAAAGCTTCCGTTGAACTGGTGCATATTTACCAACGGGGCTCTTGCTACACTGTCCACTGTGCATGGACCTGGAAATATTCTAGTGAGAACTTCTCCTTCTGAATTTGACCACTTGATACCTTCTGATGATAACCGGTTAATTGTCTTGACAAAGGGGTTGAAAAACACTTTGAACGCCGGCTTTGTCTTCCCGAACCACAACCCGGCCACAGCAGGGTGCAAGAGTCTGTCCTTGAATGGTAACTCGTTAATTTGTACTACGATAGGCCAGATGTAGTATTTTGAGGACTCAAAAATTTGGACACCGTCAGTGTTGAACGTGAGTGTTACGTCGTTTTTCCCAAGTGGTAGGCTGTTGTACACCAGGCTTTGGTGCATGTCCTTCATTATCATGCTGGGTGAAGGCTTCAGAAGGGACGCTTCAAACTTTTTTAGTATCTCTGTAAGCTGGCTTTCCAAGTCAAATGTCAGGAAGTAGTGACCGTCCTTCAGAAGGTCTTGAGTGCTCGAAGATCTGCCACACTCACTGCAAACATAACTTCCCATTGTGTCACTGAGGTATTGGCCACAGTCGCAGTAAAAATGGAGGTCTGGTGGCTTTGCGCAAAACTCAAAATACTTTTTGAATAAATATTTCGTAGCTGGGTAAGCTGTTCCTGGGGGTAGATGTGCTTGTATGACCTGAAGAAGGCTCTGTGAAGCCTCCTTTGTCACCTTGTGACGCAAGATAAACCCCATTACCAGCAGCAGACTATCCGCTAGAGAAAGCTGGCACCCTTCGCATACCGGCTGATCCTGAAACAAGGCATTCACAGAAATGGTTATGGTAACATCTGGAGAAGTACACCTCACGTAAAACCATACAAAATCGTCCACCTGCTGCGCGGATGCATCACTGCGGCAGTCTTCAGGTTCTCCAGATTCAGAGTTTGCCAAAACTTCGGCTTCATATTGTGAGCTGACTTCCATGTTACTAGGGAGTGGTGAAGTGCTCTGGCTGCATAGAGAATTAAAACCATTAAAAACAACGCTCGTGACTGAAAAACACTCATATTTAAATAATGCAGAACAAACCTTTCGCTGTACGCTGACTCGTCAGTTGGGGCTGGAGGCTCCGAACACGCTGTCTCTGGGGGGTCGAAAGTCTCATGGCGCAGTGAAGAAGGGTCGGGTATAGAGAGTGAAGAAGGGTCAGGTAACAGAGACGATGTAGGACCACTGTAGGTCAGAGCTTGCTCTGGAACCGAAGCGTTCGCCAGTGTAGTGTCACTACTTCCTATTGGTCGTGTGGTTTCTTTCCGAAGTTTTGCCTTGTAAGCAAAGGCCGTGGACCGGGGAACCGCCTCTGCTGCGTCCCATAAGTGTCTTTTGTAGCCCTTTCTTGGCATGACACTACGTGCAGGCAGTTGTCTTATGTTCGCTCCGTTCCGTAGAACAACCTCGGATCCATGAACAGCGATTCTCAAACGCAGTGAGGCAAATCGTCTTTAAGCAGTGATAAATCCACAGAATATACTTGTCTGGCAGACTAGAACAGCCAGAATCCCACGAAAGAGTCGTCGTTTTTGAGCAAAGGAAAGCAGACGACAGAGCAGTTAGTACGTAGCAGACGACAGAAACGCATTATCAAATTTAACGAGTTCGGATTTTCGAATATGGTTTTCTTGCACCGTGGTTTATTGTTTTAATCCATTCGTAATACGAGCGTTTTGTACTGGGTTTGTAACTGCAGTCGTCGAGATTCGGGTTGTCGACTGTTGCGAGCCATACTAAAACGAAACCAAAACGAGTAAAGCTATATATCTGCAAACAAAGCTATACGGGGTTTGTTTATTATTTGAATTAGTTTAGCTCATTTATTCATTATCAGTTGCGAAAAGTCAATTACTTTATTCTTTATGTTTGCACTGGCACAGACATGGCAGGGGTATGAACGGGTATGAAACGTAATCCAGCGTTTCTGCTTTCTTTGTCGTCTGCAAACTTTGGAGTCGAAGCGCTTGGTGAGAATGCCGCGTTCGTGCGAGTCATCTTCTCAACAACCTGTTCATATCCTTGTGAGATGGTGTGGTTTGCAAATGTGGGACGTTTACCCTGTGCACGTCGTTCGAGACGAGGTACTGAAACAAGTCCTCGTTTTGGACGGGCTCCAGGAGGACAACAAAGGGAGGTTAGTGGAGGTAGCCTGGACGGACGGTGAGGATCCCGCTCCAGCGCTGCTCGTGGATATCGGTGAGTTTTCATGCTCAAAAGCGACTAGATATGCTTTTCCTTCTTCTTTTTTCAACAAGGAAGCTTTGACAACAAAACACACACACAAATGATTGCTACCACTTGATAATTTTCAGACTACCTTTGTGACATCAAGTAAGGTAACAGATTCTTCTTCTGAGACACCAAATATGTAATTGTTTATACGGGGTGTGTGCTCTAAACGATTGTGTTGTAAGCACTCTATGAGATGGCACTGCATGTATATATTACGTGTCTGATTGCGCAAGAATGTAAACGAATAAAACACTTCTAAATCGGGACTACACGGAGTCGCACTCGTCTTCATTGCCGCAATCCGAAACTATAGGTGAGCCCGCCACAACACAATGGTCAGTCATATTTTCGTGCGTGATAGGATAACCACTTCATAACGAGTGTTCCGATGCCACACAGTGAATAGTTTTGCTCGTAGGTTTCTCTTGCATAAATTATTCACCGCGTGGCAGCGAAAGTCTTTCTGTGAGGTAGTTATCGCGTCATGGGCGAAAATTTGACTGACATGTTAGAGCACACGCCCTAAATGTGCAATTATGTACCAAGGACAAATGTGACAGGACGCGAGATCACAAAGAGGAACACAGGAGGGACTGTGAAGACAGCGAAATGTTGACTCCCTAAAACGCCCCTTCTGTTGTCCTGTTTATAATCCCCGTTCCAATCTCATTTTTCAGTCATGCGGTGTTTCATAATCACTTACTCCCTAAGCTGGAACAGCATGAATATACTATAGGTGTGAGTTTAATTTGAAACAAATAAATTCACAGGCACACCATATCAAATGGAGAAGTTGAGGAAAAAAATGGAAAAGAAGCACCAGGGTGACATACCCAACCATGTGGAACAGGTCTGTAGAAGAGTAAATTATTGGTCGAATGCCTTGTTATACTAAGCCAACCCATGTTATATAAACAGGAACTCCTGCGTGTGCTGAAAGAAAACAAAGAATGCAAGGAGGAGGTCCAATGCTTGAAGGAAAGAGCGGGGAATGTGAGCAACTTCACAGGTACATTTCTTTGGTAATGTAAGCAGATCGTGTTCAACCAAGGAGCATTTGTTGCCTTGAGCATGGCCTTTAGGCATACCTGAGGTAATGATAATAGAATGTGATATTTTGTCACATATAATCGTGAGTTCGAAATAAGAATGTAGCCTCTGGCTCCTGGTCAGATGTGCTGTGTGGTCATGCTATGTCATCAATATACTATTCCCCATCACTCCCTCCCCCTGCTTGAGGCCCCTCTATCAGTGCATTCGGGGATTTGTGAAGTTGTGTATCGCAGTTGATACAGCATGTGCACCTTGTATTGTGTATGACAGCTGTCTGTCACAGTACCTAGGTGAGTCTACTTGTGTGCTTTCAAACAATGTGGTAAAGCTCAAAATTTAATCCTGCTGCCACAACAATTCAATCATAGGTGTTGCACAGGCCGTGTGGGTTAATTGTTGTGGTGCTTGTAGCCAGATTTACGGGGAAAGCTCTAGAAGGAACCGCACTGCATTCTGCCGCTGTTAATCTACAAATTCCTTGCATGTTTTTTACCGTAATCCTGAGTCATGTTCCCAAGGCTCCTGGACGGGCTGAAGAGTTCCCTTTTCATGTTTATAGGTCTGGCTGCAGAGATGCAATCAACAGTAAAGGAGCTGAGGAAGCTACAGAAGAAGATGCAAAAAATGCTGTCGAGAGAAGCATTACCAGACGAGACAGTGAGCTTGCTGGACTTTTGGGAAAGTAACTGTTACTGGCTGAAACACACAACAAACTGACAATCCAACAGAAGCCTCAAGCTGCCTAAGAACATGAACAATTGAAAGATAGCGGTCATCACAAAAGCCCGCCACTGCCCAGCATTTGCAACGGCTGCCATCTTTCAGTTGCTGAACTTGCTTGTGATTTAAACTGCTGAACTTGCTTGTGCTTGAGGTATAAATTGCATAGTTTTAGAGCACAACCTTGAGGGGTCTAATCTGCAAAAAATAAAACTACGGCATGTTTCTGTGCTCTAGTAATAAATAGAAAGAGGCAGTGTGCAGCCACTTTTTCATATCCCCACCTTTCTCTGCAGACATTGTAGTTAGTTGCCTGCTGATGTATGAACCCAGCTTGCTCGTATTAATGCTCTTTCGGCATGCAGATATGTTACTCACTCAGTCAGCAAAATTCCAGCAGTGACTTGGCGATGATATCCATTGCATAACATACAGGAGATAGTCAACCATCTATGATAGAAATTCATAGTAAATAACGTTGGCAACTGAGGTCAAGGGGTTTTTGCTGCCGTGAACATTTGATGTACAGTTGATGGAAATTTAATTTCTTGAATTGAACTAAAAAATTTCTTGTGAACCTTAGTAGTATGGACAAGACACATTAATCAGCACCCTCAAGGGTGTCACCACACTAATTGGGGAGCATCTCACTTGTGTCCAGTTGATGGCAACCTGTGTCCATAATAAAGAAAAAAAAAAGATAGAAATAGAGTGGAGAGAAACAATTTATTCGAAATTCAACGATGCCGTGGCGAAGAAACCGCTTCGGAACACCCGAGTGACCAGCGACCGCCATGTTGCTTGTTGGCACCCGTCAGTTGCAGAGATCGACGACAGGTGGCCACCTAGTTGCAAGGCATCACACCAGACGGCGCCACCATCATAGCTCTATGCGAGAAAAACAGAGAACAACAGGATACCAGCGGCAGGTAAACATGGCAAACTGCTAAACAAATCTAGGAATGCGAGAGAAAAGATCTTGTTCGTATGTTACTTTGTTTAGCTCACCTACAGCAGCGTACAACAATAGCAGCGTTGCCATTTTTACCTGCCGCTACCCTCTTGTTGTTCTCTGTCTTTCTCACATAGAGCTATGATGGTGGCGCCGTCTGGTGTGATACCTTGCAACTAGGTGGCCACCTGTCTTCGATCTCTGCAACTCATGGGCACCAACAAGCAACATGGCGGTCGCTGGTCACTTGGGCGTGCCGGAGCGGTTTCTTCGCCACGGCATCGTTGATTTTCGAATAAATTGTTTCTCTCCACTCTACTTCTATCTATTATTTTTCTTTTTTTATGGACATAGGTTGCCGCCAACTCACAGCTTGGTCTGGACACGAGTGAGATGCTCCCCAATTAGTGTGGTGACATCCTGGAGGGTGCTGATTAATGTGGCAGGTCCCAATTAGCTCTAATTGCTAATTAAATCGTCTTTAGACAAAGTTGTGAGTTGGCGACAGTCTGTGTCCAGTCCATACTACTAACCTAATATTTTCTTTTTGGAAATGGGTGCCCCTTGGTCTTTTTGGTCGTTTTACTCAGTATAGCACCTGTAACGCAATAATAATTGATTCAATAAATTGGCCGAAAATATGTGGAAATGAGTCCTTGGCTCCGCCTCTTTTTTGTCAGCTCTAGTTTGAGTGCCAAGGAGCCTGTCAAAATGTCGGATGACCTTGTTTCTGATAACATAGTTCTGATTCCTGCACTCACTGCACATGTTTGTTCTGTGAGTTGGGATGCTAACCCTATCCCCCTCGTATGTCGTGTCAATGTAACCTCCTTTCATCGCACTTTGGCGCTCAAACTGGGGCAGACAAAAGGAGGCGGAACCAAGGATTAATTTCCGCGGATGTTTGGCGAAATTGCTTCAGCAAATGTCATTACGTCGCAGTTGCTGCACTGAGTAAAATGACCACAAGGAACCCATTCCCACAAAGAAAACGTTAGGTGACTTGAAAAATTTTGGAACTGAATTCAAGTAATTAAATTTCATCAACTGGAGTGAAATAAAAATCGAACTAATATGTGGCAAATGTTCCTGCCAGACAGAATCCCTTGACCGTATGTCTCTCTGTTGTCTACGTTATTTACTCTGAATTTCTATTGCGGTTGGTGGACCACTCTGTATAGTCTCAGCAAAGATGCCGAGCTGGAAAGACTGCAGTATGTTTTCTTTGTGAGACGAGTTTCAGATTCTAGATACGTAGCTTCTGGCAACCTTCAAATGCATGATTCTCCATGAACAGCTCTCTTGCTTCATGACAATATAAATGCTCCTGTGGAATGCTTTTGAGGAAGTCAAATTAGAAAAAAAAAAGATTTAAGTATTATTGTTCATTATCGTTTTTTCGGTTTTATTATCGGTTATTTAGATTGCATTGATTTCTTCTGGTAAGTTAGTGAAAGACTTTCATACACATTTGTTTTAAATATTATGATGCTAATTTTGTCAATTGTGCTTTAACATTCTCAGGTGGAGCTGGTTGCACAGTCTGGCGTTTTCATCAGTACCGCTTCCCTCAATCGTGCAAAGTCGATGAGTGGAGGCAATGGTTGTCGTCTTGCAAGGGACCTTATTCGTATTCTCTTTTCCCGCGAAGAGCTTATTGGGAGGTCTGCAACAGGGATGCAGAGCAATGCTCACAAAGAAAGGCCTGCCAAGGAGCAAGTGGACCCCATACGAATGGGAGCAGTCACTGGTAGGTATGGAACTTGTTGTGGTGCATGCACTGTATCACCAATACTATTTTAATTCTCTTTACAGAATACTGCCACATGGTGTGCCCAAACACTGAAGTGTCAAAAATTAAACAAAGCATTCGTACATTTCTTCAGCGATTGTAAGTACGCAGTGTGTGTGTTTTTTCTTCTAGAATTTAAAATATTTATGTGTACATTCCCAGATGTATGATCTCAATAAAGTTCACTTATGTCTGATTTGTTATTCCCTGGTAGTTCATACATTCACGGTATACATCCTTTATATACGCTTAATATATATGCTCTAAATAGATTCTACATAAAAAACTGTGTTATGGTTTTGTATGAACAATATTGTATAGAAAACATATACGCCACAGTATGAACTCTTTATACACTCCATATATCTGCTCTAAATAGGATTTGTTTACAAAACTGTCTATTGTTTTTGTATAAAAAGTACTGTATACAAAACGTATACAATTAGTCCAAAATGGCTACAGGAAAACATATAGACCTATACACAAAATCTTATACACAATCTATAGGGCATTTGAATACAATTGTATAAAAAGCCTATTTTCATAAGGGCAGTGCAAAGCCAGTGAAGTATAAAAGGAAAAAAATAGCCCGAGCTCTTTGGCTGCACGTATAGCATATGTTTGTAACTCAAACGTCGCCATACCACTACTGGACAGCTGTTTCGGCCTTGTTGGGCCTCATCAACAGTACACAGGCAGGCAACGTTTGAGTGGATGGCGTCAGAAGGTCACGTAACACGTGATTCCTCCCGTCAGGGTGAGATAACTCACTCACTGAAAGCCCAGTGCAAAGCCAGTGAAGTATAAAAGGAAAAAAATAGCCAGAGCTCTTTGGCTGCACGTATGGCATATGTTTGTAACTCAAACGTCGCCATGCCAGTACTGGACAGCTGTTTCGGCCTTGTTGGGCCTCATCAACAGTACGCAGGCAGGCAACGTTTCAGTGGATGGCGTCAGAAGGTCACGTAACACGTGATTCCTCCCGTCAGGGTGAGATAACTCACTCACTGAAAGCCCAGTGCAAAGCCAGTGAAGTATAAAAGGAAAAAATAGCCGGAGCTCTTTGGCTGCATGTATAACATATGTTTGTAACTCAAACGTCGCCATGCCAGTACTGGACAGCTGTTTCGGCCTTGTTGGGCCTCATCAACAGTACGCAGGCAGGCAACGTTTGAGTGGACGGCGTCAGAAAGTCACGTAACACGTGATTCCTCCCGTCAGGGTGAGATAACTCACTCACTGAAAGCCCAGTGCAAAGCCAGTGAAGTATAAAAGGAAAAAAATAGCCAGAGTTTTTGGCTGCACGTATAGCATATGTTTGTAACTCAAACGTCTCCATGCCAGTACTGGACAGCTGTTTCGGCCTTGTTGGGCCTCATCAACAGTACGCAGGCAGGCAACGTTTGAGTGGATGGCGTCAGAAGGTCACGTAACACGTGATTCCTCCCGTCAGGGTGAGATAACTCACTCACTGAAAGCCCAGTGCAAAGCCAGTGAAGTATAAAAGGAAAAAAATAGCCGGAGCTCTTTGGCTGCACGTATAACATATGTTTGTAACTCAAACGTCGCCATGCCAGTACTGGACAGCTGTTTCGGCCTTGTTGGGCCTCATCAACAGTACGCAGGCAGGCAACGTTTGAGTGGACGGCGTCAGAAAGGTCACGTAACACGTGATTCCTCCCGTCAGGGTGAGATAACTCACTCACTGAAAGCCCAGTGCAAAGCCAGTGAAGTATAAAAGGAAAAAAATAGCCAGAGCTTTTTGGCTGCACGTATAGCACATGTTTGTAACTCAAACGTCGCCATGCCAGTACTGGACAGCTGTTTCGGCCTTGTTGGGCCTCATCAACAGTACGCAGGCAGGCAACGTTTGAGTGGATGGCGTCAGAAGGTCACGTAACACGTGATTCCTCCCGTCAGGGTGAGATAACTCACTCACGGAAAGCCCAGTGCAAAGCCAGTGAAGTATTAACTTAACACTCTAGTATTAACACTCTAAACTACATTCTTACACGTTCTACACACTTAGAAGATCTTATCTGTAAGAGAGCATCAGCACAGCTGTCGTGTGCTTGTATGTCTCTGACATTCCTCCATCGCAGGACACTCGGTGCTTGCTGTTTCGACCTCGCAACTAGTGAACGTGAAATTCACCTTCATGGAGTGGATCAGACACGCCGCAACTTCGCAAATAATACACGAGAATCATAGCCTTCTCTTTGAACAACTCGATTACGCCTGCCAGAAGTACGAGGGGTGTTCAAGTCAAACCGGGACTTTTCATTTTTCGCAAAAGTAAAATGAACTTACAGGCGAGAAATTAGTTTTATTTGTCAACGTAATCTCCAGCTGCACTAATGCACTTGTCCCAGAGTTTCACGAGGGCTTGGATGCCAGCAGCGTAGAAATCCTTGCCGGCGCGTAGCACCCATGATCGGACCGCATTCTTGACCTCGTCGTCGCACCTGAAGTGGCGACCCCCAAGGAACGCATTCAGTGGCCCGAAGAGATGGAAATCGCTGCGGCAGAACGTCTGGACTCTAAGGGGGATGTGGCGGCAACACCAAGCCAAGTTCCTGTAAGGTGCGTGTCGTGAGATGCGCGGCATGCGGGCGTGCATTGTTTTGTACGAGGAGGACTCCTTTGGTGATGAAGCCCGGCCCTTTTGCTTCAGCGCGTTATGCACATCCCTGAGAACATGGCGGTAATATGCACTATTGATGGCGGTACCACTGGGCAGAAAATCAACATGAACAACGCAGCCTTGTCCCAGAAAACCGTGGCCATGACCTTACCCGCAGATGAAGTGCTTCAGAACTTCTTGGGAGCTGGCGAGCCAGGATGCGTCCACTGTTTTGATGCGCGTTTAGACTCAGGAGTGAAATGGTGCAGTCACGTTTCGTCGCACGTGATGATCCGATCAAGGAACGGCTGTCCTTCAGTGTCGAAGCGGTACCTTAGCTCTTGTGGGCCGCTTCAGCAGCCATCTCAGCCGGTCAAACACGGAGAGCTGCCTCGGGACCCAACGGGCACTAACTTTCCGAAACTGGAGGTGTTCATGAATGAAGGTCCGTCTTTGGAGCCAGTTCGAGACACGTTATTCGTAGGTCCTTGATGATCACGCGCTCCACAAGTTGGATGTTCTCAGGAACTCTGACACTGGGCTCTGAGCCGCCCCAGCCGGGATCGTCCTGCACTCATGTACGGCCGTCTCGGAGCCGTTTGCACCACTCAAACGCTTTGCTGCGGCTAAGTGTATCATGGCCATACTGAGCCTGAAGTACTCTGTGAATTTCAGATGACTTTAAGCCTTCATTCACGAGAAACTCCATGACAATTCGCTGTTCCATATACGCGCTCACCTCGTTGTCGGCCATCTGGTCAGGCACGTATCTCCTGTTTTGCACAAACTTTGGACCGCCACTTGGTGAACGCGGAGGACTGTCGAATGTGAAAATGACGGAAAAGGAAGTAGCACGAGCCATTTGTACACTCGGGAGACAAAAAGTCCGGATTTGACTTGAACACCCCTCGTATATGAACAGTGTTTAATATCGGCTCACTGCAGCAATAGACGCGGACAAGGAGTTAGAACATTGAAGAGACAAACCACCTGCAGACTCTCAACTAAAGAAGTTTAATGAAAGAGGAAGTATTTGAAGAACAAACATTGTGCGTCATCAAGGGCATATCAGTGCAGCGCACGTCACAAGGTCACAGGTTTACCACGTGGTAGCCTAGAGCTTTTGCAATCACACTCCTGACCTTGAGGGTTCACCTAGATTCAATAAATTATGTTCCCCGTTAAGATATTCCTTTTCTTGGTAAGTAAGTGATACGGAAGGGGTGCTGACACATTTTTCACCAAACATGTGGATGGCAAAGGCCTCCGTTATCTCACGTACAGTTTGATCTCTATGTGTAGAAAGTACTGAAGTATATGAGATATGAACTTTACCAACTACCCCGCTTTGTCCCTCTTGTGCAGTGTTTAATACTCGTCAGCCTTCATCGCATCGAGAATCAACATTGCAGTTCAGGAATCTCAAAATCGAAACTAAGCGACAACCTGGATATACGTTCGCCACGTTGGTGTTGAGATGCGCCGGAACCGGTCGTGCAAAACGTGAACAGGTAATGTAGTGTGGCTTGCAAAAGATGACAGTACATCGTTATGCATCTATAGCTTGAGAAGCTTGGGTGTCTGAAATGTTAGAGTCGTCATCAACAAGATGCAGTATTACATGACGGCAATCTTCTCATGCCACCCCTCTACCACACTTAAAGGGACTGCGAAGTGAAATAGTACCGCCATATCTTCATGTTACCACCAGGTACAACTTGGCTTTGTGATGGCACACACAGACCATCATGTCACAATCGTTCATAGCTTCCCTAGTAACGAATTTCAAAGATCTATCATTTCACAATTTCGTTTTCCACATGTGTCAGCCAAGGGGAAACATGGGAGGCCACCTTAGATTGGCCTCCGCTTCACGAATTTCGCGCACCATCTTGCACATATGCTCTGCGGTGTCTCTTGCCACAACAATTACATTGTTCCATTATTCCAATTAAAAAACTACGCCGCCTAGAATCATGCGGTCAACAGCATTTGTTCTTGCTAGGTTTTTGCCACCTCTCGAATGTCATGTAACGCAAGTTTAATTATGTACATTTTTGCGATCTGAAGGTTACTTTTTTACCTCACCAATATGAAGAGCGTGCCCAATGTAATTAAAGGGACAGTCCGGGAAAACCGGAAGTTGATTTTTTTCAACTGCCACGGAGGCTTACATGCTGGGTGGAAAGTTTCGGCTCACAAAATGGCGTGGTTTTCGAGTTATCGAATAAAAAATACTCCTCTGAAGACATCCGGTTTCGTTTTCTCCCTCGCATACTCCTTGCCCCAAGGATCTTCTATGTACGTCAGCCGTCACGTGAGCATGACGTCCCCCAATGGACAAAGTGGAGCGGAGGACTGCGCCGTTGCTGGGAATGCAGAGAGGTGTTTTTGTCTATGAGTGTACTGAACAGAAGGCTACGTCGTGATACCTGTGTTTACATTGACGCTACTGTGCATTTTAGTCTCCATAACGCGTGATTGCTACTCAAAAACATTATAATGGACAAATGCTAGCACGCAACAATCAACTATCGCCCAAACAGGCATGCGCAAGTCACGTGCGGCATTGCTCTTATGCACGTCACGCGAGAGCTCGCTGCGGCCTTTACTCGGGACCAACTGCGGCATAGAAAAAAATCGATTATAAATCGTGCGATACGATTTCTTCTGAAATATTTTGCACAGTTGTTGTGAGGAGTATTAGAAATCATAAGGCGGTGTTTCCCAGACCTATGTTTTCGACCGGACTGTCACTTTAAATTCGTGATATTTTATAGTGGTATTTAGAAGCTATCCCATTGGGAAAAATAGCCGAACATCTTGCTTTCCAGAGCATCCGATCATATCTCGCGACGACTTTTGAGTGCAATTTCTCTTAGTTCGACGAAAGGAGCCAACAGAGTGATAGTAGAAAACGTGACAGTTCCTGAACTTGGGAGACGGTGGGCATCTCATGGAAAGCAGGATATGATAAGCCATGCCTGTGTTATCTCTTTCTAGGATGCTGTCCAAATGACAACGATTGTGCTGAGAAACTGATCGCGTGCCATCCTCTGAGAGCTCCGTATAGTAAAGGTTCCGAGTTTTCGGAGTTTTCATTTTAGAAAATTCGGAGGGTGTTCATCGGAGTTTTCAACTTTTCGGAAATTCAGAGTTTCTTAGAAGATTCAAACGTCCTGGGGCTTGTGAAGGGGCTCGTGAAGCCTTGTGAAGGGGCTCGTTATTTTAGTCCGCCCGTTCCCACCAGCAATGGGGTAGAGTATCGCCTGTGGTGATGAAACACCCCACTCTCCAAGGTCAAAAATAAAGTTGTTGTTGTTGTTCAAAAGTCTGAAAAATGAACGGCGCCGATTTCGGAGTATTGCGGAGCAGTCATCGCAGAGACAATTCAAGGAAAGTTGTGCAAAAGTAACTGGGACCACACTATGCAACGCACGGATGTTTTAATACCCAGAGCTATTGAAGTACAAAGAAGCGTATTTGCACAAATTGTGAATGGTGCCCAGGCTCAAAATGAGTAGCAGACTGTGACGAACAGAAAACTGTTCTGTGCCAAACTAGCCCAGTACCTGGGGTGAAGTAGGTCACTAGGGTCGAGGATACATAGAACACTGTGTGTGTACTATCCTCCTTTTGGGCCATTCATGCGTCCAGCGACTCTGTAGGAGGCTACCACTTCTGACCTTTTTTTTTAGTTGTGAATCAGTTTGAAGTCGATAACTAGGTGTGGAAGAAGCAGGGACAAAGGAAGAAGGAAACGGAAAAACTTTAAGCCGCCCCGTGGGTGTTGGAAAAATCGGAGTTTATCGAATAAATCCAATGTTTTGCAAAAAAAAACATCGGAGGGAGTTTGTTGGAGTCTATCGGATAAATCCGAAAAGTCGGAAGTCTAAGCATGATGTACAGCCATCTTTTTCCGATGGGGTAGCTCCTCAATGTTCCCGTCAATTGTCATTAATTTGAGTAAATTCGGCAAACTTCTCACATTGGAAACCTGAAAGAGTGACCTTTACTTGGCAAATTTCTGAGTTCAGTTCTCAAAAAATTACATAATTAAACTTGTGTTACATGGCATTCACATCAGGAGGCGGCAAAAACCTAGTAAGAACAAATGCGGTTGACAGCATGATTCTAGGTGGTGTAATTTTCCAATTATAATTCACTGACACGTTTTCTGGGACACCCTGTATGTGCAGCAGAGAATGAGGAACAAGTCCCAGAGATTGCGTGACCTTCGCGTGATCTACGGCGCATGTTGATGGTATGTTACGTGATCGTATGGATGGTACAGTATTCGTATGAGCGCTACATACGATTTATTTTAGTTTCCGCGCCAGCATTGCAGCCAATCTGTCTTTTACGTAGGCAACGCTGGCCTCCCTGAATTTGCTCTATGTGTAGCCTGAAAAAGCAAGGCAGCAACTCAGTCCATAAAATTTGTCATTTGGCATATCAGGATGTCAACACAAGCAAAGTTCATATAGTAGTAGTTGTTACAGGACATGTTGAAGATACAGTTGCACAATATTGTAAGAGTGATTCCCCGTGTTATAGAGGCTATACTAAAAAACAAAAGAAGTAACATTATATGGCAATGCATGGAAGCAGTACAGTGAACCATATGTGCTAATAAGATCGCATTTCATGTCCTATCAAAGCATACCGCATGGGCAGATATCCGAAAGAAATGGTGGCCCAAAGCAGGAAATCATTCCAGAAAAATGAGCTCTGAGCGAGTCCTATTCTTTTGGCGGGGCTTGCAAGAAAATAAAGGGAAAATGCAATGTGCTAGCAGTCGCACAATGTTTGAAATATGAAAGTGTGTGTCTTGCACATCGAAGAGGTAAAGAGAAGTTGGGGAAGGAACATCAGGACTATCAATAATCTAATGTTGCATGCATGAAAATTATTAAGATGTACTGATGATACCCATATGGGTACAAAACCACAATAAAGGTATCACTTTACCTGTAATGGCGTTGACACGGATTGTATCAAGAGCTCCCTTTGATTCCGTGTCGTTTTTTTAAGTTGGTTCTTTTACGGAAGAGGGACTTCCCACACAATTCGTCACCTGTGAACAGGTGACACAAAAGAGACCGAGCAATCTCCCTTGCCCCATCCTGCCAAGATCTCTTCAGTCGTTTGAGCACAGTTGACTCTATACAAGGACACCAGAGCCGATGTGAACCTGCAAGTACATTAGTCCGTATTCACCAATTTACTTAAACCATTGCTTTAGTAACGTCGGGTTTAAATCGATCAAGTGAGACTTGCGTTCGCCAATCCTGGACCACCACCCAATGCTCTATCACCTCTTGCTGTGAAGCTTATGGCACCGCACATAGCGAGCTTCCTGCACGGCGCATGCGCATTTCGGCAGAGTCTGCCGGAAGCGATGGTGGCTGGTAGGCCTAATCCCCGGTTCACGAAGGATTTTTCATAAAATCTTGGGCAAGTTCTGATTGACATAGTTACTAGAAGCGCCCAGGAGACGGATTTTATCACAATGGGACGAATATTTGCCTCGAATATTCCATTTCGATCATCCACCCAGTCCACTTAAACTGGTGGTTTAAGCCCCATGCATTTGAATGGGACGTATTTTAAACTAGGGGAGGGGCTAGTTTAACGTCGCATCATCTCTTCGCAGCGTGTCTGATCTTCAGGCATATTTAAGAGTACAATAGGACTGATCATAAAGTGCATTAGTGTCTTGCAGCTGTTGTGTGGATAAGGCATGGAAATATTGCATGTTGTTGCACTACACTGAACACAAAATTCGAGCAGACTTTCCCAGATTATGCAAGTATCGGAACAAAAGCGAACGAGGTCCCCATTTTCCCCTGGATTCACATGCAAGCATAGATGAAACTGAAATGTGTCCTTCACTTACTTCAGCATGCTACAGCAGGACAGACCAATGAAGAACAGTTCTCCATGTACCGTGTTATCACTGCTACATTAGAAGACATTCAAAGAGACATCTGCTTACTTCTGTATTCATTTATCATCTGGTAACAGTAGATATACTTTTGTAGGGCTGCTTCAGGAAACGACACTACACAGCAATGTGCTTGTAGCAGCACTAGTGCCATCGGATGATGGCAGTTCAGTTTGAACGTGAGCGCGCAGAGCGCGATTAAACCAGTTGTTCTCCACCAGTCACCGGGTACGGTTGTCAGTCCTTTCCTGCACCACATTTGGTGACCCGAACGTGGACATACGCAAACCTTCGGTTGGTTTCATGGAACCTCTCCCGCCGCAAACTGTCCCCGCTGCTGGCACACCGCTGCCCGCAAGACAGCGGACCCGGCCATTTCGGCCGCCGCCCCGCCACAGATGCGACTTCCCCCGTTCTGGCGACAGAACCCTCGGTCGTGGTTCCGGCAAGTGGAGGCACAGTTTGCGCTTCGGCACATACAGAGCAAACAGTCGAAGTACTTCCACGTCCTTGCAGGCCTTCCTCCGGAAATTGCGGCCGAGCTGGGTGATGTTCTCGACACAGTCTCGCTGAGGCATACGACGTTCTTAAGAGCGTCATTTTGGATCGCCTGGAAGTTTCCGAACGTGCCCGGTTTCAGCAGCTACTTTCTGAAGAAGACCTTGGTGACCGTAAGCCATCCCAAGTGCTGCACCGAATGAAGCAGCCGCTCGGGTGGCATCGGCGAGTCCCGCAAAAGAAGCTGATTTATCGCTCTCAAAAAATTTGTACGCGGAAGGTGGACGGTTGTTGTGCTGTGAGACCTACAGACTCATTTATTTATTTACCCTCGCGGCCATGAGGCAATACAAACGGGAGGTTAACATATGGTAGAATAATGTTAACATAGCAGCATACAAGATTTACAACCACATGAAAAAATTGCGCAGATACGTGGAGGCAAATAAACAAGTACATGAAACATTTTGGTCAACTGGAGCAAACAATGACAACACGTACGACGTGGAAATTGAAAAATGACTATGCAGCGCAATGGTCATGTCAGCCAGACGCGTGAGCCTTCCTCTTCATCTCCCCCTCTTCGTCCCTTCACCGAGCAAAGTGCCGCCAGTGTAGGCATGCAGATCGGTCGAATTTTCTCGTCACCCCCCAAGCGGTCGCATAAACATTCCTTAAATTGTTCGGCATCGATAATGGAATGCATGTAAGCTCTTGGATTAACGATCCTCTTAGATATTATTATTAGAGTCACAAAATAAGCTACGCTTGACCCTAGTGACTCTAGTTATTTTGATAATCAATTTTGTGAAACAAACACTCACAAGTTATTATTCGGCTGGTGGAAAGCAGACGCAGATTGAGGTTCTGTATGGCAACATGAAAAACTCAGTGCGGCACCCCCATTGTTTTCCATAGAACCCCGCTTCATTGTCCCCGACGTTTTGCACATGAAGGTACGAATAGTCGAGCGGCTTCTTGAAAACCTGCTCTTGGAAATGCAGGACGTATACACTGCTAACAATTAAGTGCGCCACCCGAAAGGAAAAGACACGTCCGTGAGAAAGCTGGTGTACATTATAAAGGGATCTGGTGCGAATGTAAGATTGCTCACTGACAGCAAAACGGGAGTTGCTAAATTCACATCATTAACCGGAAAGAATGTCGATTTACTTATTGAGAATCTACCACGCCTTGTGACCCTAGTCCTATCCTCGAACACCAGAGATGAACGAGCACTGTTATGGGATCTTTTCAGAGTGTGGTAAAAGAATTTGAGCAAGATACTGAAGGGAAGATCTGCGTCAGGAGACGTTAAACGTCCTAATTATGTTTCTAGATCTGGGAACAAAACGCAAGGGGTACGGACAGGAGAGCGTGACCCCGTATATACATGTTTTTCGCATCACGCCGCGATGAGCCACATGCAGCAGCGCTGACTAGGATGGTTTCTAACGAAGGGCTAGAAAAGAAAAATTATGTCGTAGAGAGCCTACATCATCGGCGAACAAACAAATGGGACGCAGCATGGGATGGGCTAAAGTATATGTTAAAGGATAGAAGAAAATTCATCAGCGCTACAGGCTAAGAGATATCAGAAACGTGACGTCACGTACTGGGAAGAAGGTGGCATCCAAGAGACAAGAGGAAAGAGGCCACGTTTAAGTGTCGAACTCGAACAGCGCGTGTCACGCATGTTAGATGTGGACTCTATGACGCGAGGTGAGCTAAGAACGAAAATCGGGAACGGCGTCCAAAGATCCAGACGACCCGATCCAGCTGAGGCAAATGTTGCGTCACAGTTTGAGTAATCTGGTTTGAAGTGCCCCCGTTTATTTTGGCTTCAACGTTAAATGGAGGACATTGTGATCGCATATCCAGCCATGCGAAGTTTTTCCCCACATGAAGAGGACACTAACTCTGGTGTGTAAATCAAATGTTCATCGTGCTTCATTCGTATTTATTCGACTCATACGTACTAGCAACCGATGCTACACAACTGACTTTTACGTGGTGCACGCAGTTGCTTATCAACCAGTCAATAAACTTTCCTTCACACCTACAGAAACAAAGGTGTACGAATGAAAAAAGACGCGATAGCGAACAACACAGTCCCAAGCAGTCTGCTGAAAGCGCGAGCATGTACGGCTGGATCAAGATTGTAAATCTTCAGAAGAACTACGCTGATAAGACAGCACACCTGCTAGCACCCTCAGGCTCCACTGACGAAAAGAAACGCCAGGAGTAAGGCTGTCGAAAAACACGCGGCAGTAGGCTGCAATATACTGATTGATTTGATCCACTACGGCGTTAGCCGTATTAAGTATGGAAAATAAAAGACAGGAACGCAGAACGATATTTTCCTTTTTTTTTCATTGTCTGAAATTGTGCTCATTTTGATGGATTTTGATAGATAGAATTTGAGAGATGACAACAACAGAAAGTCGTGATTTCTTAACTTTTTTTTTTTACAATTGGCATTGACAAGGTAACGAACATTATTGTGATCAAAAGAGAGCAGAGTAATGTGTTATAATACAAATGGGCCACGTGACCGCCTTTTACAATTGCGTTTTCCTCGCTAGACAGGCTACTGCGTTCGCGAGGAAGCGTGACATCCTATAGCTGTATCATAAATTGTCTTCAGGTATTAATAAGCCGCCCGCTCCCCCTCCCCCCACCAAAAAATGAAAAAAAGGAGAGAGTGAGAAAGAAGAAACGAAAACGGGGAAAACGCAGTCTATACAAACGGTGTGTTCAGCCACTCGGAGTTTCCTAATATATAGATCGGTTTTATGGTTCAGCATCATGCGCGCGCGTGCATGGTTGTCCTACTTTCCTTATTTTACATGCGTATCCGTAGGTTCTCTGCACTACCGAGCATTCAGCCTCAGTGTCAGCATTTTCTTCGTCTAGACGACACCATCTACGTCACCGCGATATATCCACGCCAAAATTCACTCAACTTATATCGTGCCTCAAAATACCTTGTTTCTACAAGCAAATTGAATGTTGGTCGTTCGTTAGGCAGACTTTAGCCTGCCAATTTTAGTCAAATCTTTTGTCTGTGTATGTCTCCAATTTTGCAACAGTGTCCTTTTTTTGTGTATGTGTGTGTGCGCGCTATTTCATAAATACGATTGTACATTCGGTCTACTCGAGCGAGCCTGGAATTCTTCCGGGAATCAGTATGAAAACACATGAGGATATACTGGTTGTCCCTTGTTAGGGGCCACAGTTGTTATTAAAAAAAATTATGAGAGCCCCGGACGTGCCGTTAGGGCGCCTAACATACCTGGCCTCTCTGATATCTTTCCTAGCCGGTCGCATCAGTGTTCGATGGCTAACTAAAATGGTATACTTAATTAGCTTCACTATTTTTCAAAGATAAGAGATTGACCCAATGACGGCATCGAATCCTTTGGAGTCATTGTACATTCTCTATGACCGACACATTGGTGTCTATAATTATGAACCTATCCTCGATAAACTTGGTTTGACAACCTTAACACATCGTAAAACCTGAGATATCACATTTTCCTGTGCAAAGTAGTACATCTTGTCTTAAGCTGCCGTTGGTCTATTTTCTGCCTTTCATTTTAGTTCTTTCTTGTATTTGCATCCTTCCTCCATCATCTTCACATAACGTTCCACGTGCAGTGGTGTAGGGTACGCACCTCCGCGGTGAAACACCCCATCTCATCGTCACCATTTATTGTTGTTGTTGTTGTGCCGTTCACTCCGACCACACCATTGTTTTATGTTTTGTTTGATTGCTCACAGTTTAGCAGATACCAACAGACTTCGTAACAGTCATAATGTACTCACGTTTGCTCTTTATAACAACCTCAACGATGTTAGTTCTCCTAACAGCTGTCAAGTTTTTAGTTTTTTATATCCTATACCCTTACCACGTGATGTTACACACAAATCTTTGCTCCCCGTATTGTTATTTCTTGTTTGTCTTCTCTTGTAGTCTCTTCTACGCTGAGCCATTTCCCAAACGTGTGGTTGCGCGTGGCCTTGAACGTAGGCTTCGCCGCAACGTGCTCGTGCGGCGATGGAAGGCTCCTTTACAGGTTCAAAATTTGAAACTCGAATGGAACCTTGAAGATGCCACTATTCAGGCCCAAAAAACTGCTCAAAAGTTTTGTCCTAGCAGAGGCAAGATGCCATTAGAGAACGAATGCAAAGCGCTGCGAGCAGAGTATGTAGCACGCGCTTTTTGTTCCAGAATACACAGGCTCTATGGGGAGCCGTTTTAGGTGAAGCTTGAGGTGAGGTGAGAAAGGAGTACATTTCTGTGCTACACAAGTGTAGACGTCATTATTTACATTTCTGTCTCATGAATACATTAATCTGCCACATGACAGGTGTCAATCATAGAAAGCAAGTATGCCTATAATGTAGAAAGGAGTACATTTCTGTGCTGCACAAGTGTAGCCGTCATTATTTACATTTCTGTCTCAGGAATAAATTAATCTGCCACATGACAGGTGTCAATCATAGAAAGCAACTATGCCTATAATGTAGAAAGGAGTACATTTCTTTGCTACTAAAGTGTAGCCGTCAATGCTTACATTCACAATGCCTCACGTTCGCTATACAACTTCAAAAATGGTAAACACTTGTAAAATTTTTGGTTATACACCAAAGTAGTTCCTAATAAATTCTGCACGAAATGTTCTACCAGTCCCTCTGGAGGGACGTCATACGATTCTGTGTCTGATGTGTTTATGTCATTCCCAAATAAATTCTGCACGAAATGTTCTGCCAGTCCCTCTGGAGGGACGTCATACGATTCTGTGTCTGATGTGTTTATGTCATTCCCATTCGCGGAGGCAGGGTCAGCATCGTCGTCAGAGTTGTCCTCATCACCAGTGCTTGACGAGTTGTCTTCGTCTGAAAGAGTTGGATCTTAGTTGAAGGTGCCTAACAAATGTATGTTCAGTGTAACCCACCATTATGTGTTTTCGAAACGTTGTGGAGAACACATGCCGCTACTATGACTGCCTTTGTTGTGTCGAGGCTTACTTCAAGTTTCCTAATTAGACAGCGAAACATGTTCTTCAACTGCCCAATAACATGCTCAATGAGCTGCCGACTGCTGGCGGTGTTTTTGTTGTACAGCCTTTCTTCCTCTGTGCTTGGCCTGAGGAGTGGTGTCAGAAGGTGTTCACTGGTGGTGTATCCGTTGTCCCCGAGGAGAACTCCATTTATGATCTGTTAGAAATCATTTATGTCATGCAACTTCTGGTATATTTACTGAGAGCTGCTACGAAGAGACTCCATACACGAGAGCGAAATTTCCTATGCAGCTCGCATTCTTGCCAAATTCTAGAATCGTGTGCGCTGCCTCGCCATCGGGCAACAACATTCGTTATCATGTCCTGAGCACTGCACACCAACTGAAAAAGGTAACGGATAATTACAAATGCAGGAAAGAGAAGTGGCACCACTGAAAGAAAATTGGCATCCTAAGAGCATTTCATGCATTTGCTCATTTTAAGATTGCAATACAAAAAGCTAGGCAGAGGATGGCCACTTACAGCCTCAAAACCCAATACAGTATGAGTAGTGCATGGTGGCTAGAGGAGAGGTGGATCACTGCTGCATGTCTGATGGATGATGGATCCAGGTGTTTGGAACACAGGTGTTTTGTGCATGGCAAAATATTTGTATTTGCAACAGTTGTTGAGAATAAAAACATTTTTTTCCTGACACTGTCAGGATAACATATCGGGGGTGTAGCGGTTATCCTACCTCTCTTCTAGCTATCATGCGGTATTTGTCACATATAGTGCGCAGGGTTTTGTATATGCCTCTGCCAGCTTCGTATATACCATTGTTAAAATGAGTATATAATTATGATGCCAATTTAATTATATGGCTAAATTTTATCCGCTCAAGTTTTGGACGTGCTGAGTTGCATGTATGAGACATGCACATTCAAGGAGTAGTATCCCTTCTTGTTTATGTAAAGTTGTGCAGCTGGGCCACGAGGACTTTTGATGCGAATGTGTGTGCCGTCTGTTATTCCAACGACAAGTGGAAAGACGAATCTTCTTCTAAAGTCTGCTTTTGTCATGTCTTTCTCCACTGGTGTCTCCGGGAACCTAATGAAGTCAGCTCGCCTACTGGCTAGGGCCGCTGATACTCTCCCTACGATACGTGACTGGGTCGGCTGGCTGAACCCGTGTATGTCAGAGGTATCGTCCTGGTAGGAGCCCTTTACAAAGAACATCAGGGCACTCAACACTTGTAGCTCAGGCGAAATTGCGTTGTTTAGTTCGCTGTTTTGAAGATCGGGCCGCACCATCTCGATTATGAAGCGTACGGTATCTTTCGTGAAACGATACCGGTACTTAAAACCCCTTTCGCTCCAGGTCCTAAAAGGGTCCAAGCGATCCCTCACAGTTCTGGTTCAGTTGCTTTGGAAATCATCGCTTTCGTCAACTTCGTTGAGCTCTCGGAGTTCGTTCATTCTTGGTTCCTGATATAGCAGACGACAAGGTTCGCGCGTTGCACGGATGCGCAGCTGTAACTTTTTGGTGGCAAACGTGTATTTCTCATAAGTAAGGAAAGGAAGGTACATCTTTTGTAATTTTGCCGGTTGAGTTTAATGGCGTATTGCTATACAGTTTTACAATTGCTATACAATTGAACTGCTAAGTTTATTGCTATACAGAAGCGTTGCACAGCAGACGACAACCGCAACTGCGACAACCGCAGACGTACGTCTGGAATTTCATCGGACGTTGGCAGTCTCACATGATCCGGCAGGAGTCTTGCAAGCGCTCTTCAAACTGTCGCAATTGCTCGCGACACTGTTGGCTGGCTCACGTTGACGACATCGCCGATTACGATCTGAAACGAGCCCGTGCGATAAAAACGGAGGGCCAAAAGCAACTGGGAAACGGGTGGCAATGGGCTCCCTCGGTTGTTGACAGCCCATTGTGGTGTCGTGGGGAACGAAAAGGCCGACAGTGCCGCAGAAGCAGCACTCTCGTATCGGAAACGGACCAGTATTGTTATGCTGAGTGGAGAGCGCCGTTCCATTCTGCGACGCCTCGTGACACCCTTGGCTCCCGCCAATGGACAACCGACATTCTCCCCACCCCCTCTATGTTGAGCAGAGTTGATCCAACGCTCGCTTTCCGCATGCCACGAAACACCTCTCGTAAAGATGCTGCATTAATGCACCGAATGCGCCTCGATGTGGCATTTACATCTCAGTGATGTTACCGCTTGAGACAAGTTGACTCTCCCACCTGCTGCCACTGTGGTGCTCTTGTGGATCTGGAGCATATTCTTCTTCATTGCCCCCACTACCAACCTTCCCGAACCGCACTCTCCGAGTCTCTTCGTCAGCCGGACTCTCGCCCCTTCTACCTACCGAAATTGCTTGGTCCCTGGCCCAATCCAGCCCAGCAACGCTCTGCGCTCAAAGCTCTTTTGACGTTTCTGGACACCATCGGACTTCGATCGTTATTGTGAAGCGGCTCGTTATTTTATTCCCCACATCCCCACCAGCAATGGGGTAGAGTATCGCCTCTGGCGATGAACCTCCCCACTCTCCAAAGTCAAAATAAAGTTGTTGTTGTTGCTGTCTTCAGTAGACCCGGACATTGGCTTTGGCATTGGGGATCGTTCCCTCGATGCCATGGCCTTTGCCGACAACCTCGCCCTGGCTGCTCCGTCTCCTCTCGGTCTCCAACATCGCCTCCACGAAGCTGGTCACTACCTCAGCCAGAGAGGGTTGGACATTAACGTTGCAAAATCCTTCACGTTGTCACTAGTTCATATGTAGGGGACGATGGTATCCCTCTACATAAGTCCCGACCGGCGATGACGGTAGCCTATCTTCATGGCCGCGCCGGTGGAACTGAGGTAGGTGCTCCAGGCCAGTGGCCCTCTTCGTCGTTGTCCACCGGCCGCTACATCCCCCCCCCCCCCCCTCAGACGCGGAGCGGCGATAAAGCAGATTATGTCCGCGACTTCACTGGAGGAGAGCAGTGAGAGCGACCGTGGTTAGCATTGACTAGAGTAGCTTCTGCATGCTTCTGCATTCCGAGCGTGGTTAGCATGCACGGTTGAACAGGATGACGGCACGGCAGACGTTGGCGAAGCATCATAGCTGATGAGTAATCAGATCCGGTAGCCCGAGAAGAGCGAGGAAAAGTGTGAGGCGCTGGGGAAGTGGAGGTCCTGGGGTGCCGCTACCGGCACGGGTGCCGAAGCTCTGAGAGTCCCAGAGGAGGAGAGGGTGAGGCTGTGGGAGCCGTTGAGAGACGCCGAGACGCCGGCTGAAGCGTGCCGTGGCGTCCGCTGCCGCGACTGGCAGGTGTGCGCGAAGCTCGGGTGTCGTGGCCGGCAGTGAAGGAGCGCCGGGGTGCGGTGAACATCGGCGCTACCAGCCGCGACAAAAATACGTAAACCGAAACCAATTAATTACTGCAACAAATGACCCGCTTCGGTGGCAGATTTTTCTCTAAAAGGTGTCCACTGAAGGTCCGAAAAGGGGTAGTACCCATTTTAATGCCGATGGCGCCCTGCTTTAGAAGTTAGCTTTTTTCACGAAACTCATTTGAATTTTTATTTAAATAATGAGCGCCTCCCGCTCATTCACGCGGTGCGCATCTTGCAGGCGGTATTGGACAGATACTTGTAAAAAAGAAAGTTATTCGATTGGTACATCGGTTCGCGAATTATTTACCCCGAGGATTTAACTGAGACACCCGGTATACAGATTGCGGACAGGCTCAGAGCTGCCGCCCCTCCAGAGACCCTTCAGCGACACTCAACTTCTGCGACAGTGATGCGCCATCTCGGACTTTCGGCATCGCAGCTTAAGCTGGCTGCAGTGATGGCCCTGTTGTGTTCTCTGTGTGGGCAAAGTGTTTGCCTCGACGCAAGGGCTCCGGGCCCACTACAACTGGATGTATCCTGGTGCGGACTTGGAACGAGTCACGCCGGAACGAGTCACCCTTCAAGAGTTCCTGTTGGAGACCCTGGCCCTGATGTCCAGCCCTAGTTCCTAGCCTAGTTCCCGACTGCCTGCGTGTCTTTACCACTGCCCGCGGATTGGGTCAACATATGCGTCGGCTCACACGGCTGAAGCTGATGCTGCGGTGGTGGTGGAGCGCTCTCGTGCACGTTGGTCCGAGGAAGAACGCCAGCTGTTAGCCTACCGGGAGGCAGAGCTGACGATTGCGGGCACTCGCTACATCAACCAGGGACTTCTTGGATACTTAAGTCGACGAACCCTGGAGGCCATCATGGGCCTGCGGAGAACAGCGGATCATCGCGCTAGGGCGGTAGTGGCTGCAACGACCTTTCAAGATAGGCCGCGAACTCCTCCGGACCTCTCCGGGACCCCTCGAGGCCCTGCCGGTGACGTCAGAGCTTCTCCGGTGACCGTCCAGACCAGTTCGTCCTCCTCGCCTAGTCACGTGTCTTTGGCGGTGTGCAGTTCTCTGGCCTCTTCTTCTTCTTCTTCGGTCATGTCCTTGGTACACTCTCCTCCTCCGTTGATGGGTGTTGGTGGCTCCGTCTTGGTGTCCACACGTACCTCTCGGGACGATTCCTACATACCGCTCACCCAACCTGATGCGTCACAGACTGGGGGCCTTTTTACTCCAACTTGGGGCCTTTCTTGGAGATCTTCTACCGGGACGCCCGACTGGGTGGTGCCGGACCTAGGGCGCCGCATCCCATCGCCCGGACCACTCATCGTCGGAGAAGATGTATGGAGTTTGCCAAGGTACAAGATCTCTACCGGAAGTCAAGACGCCTCTGTGCCCGCCTTCTCCTGGATGGGCCCCCTTCTCCATTAGTGGGTGATCCTGTATCCTTCTTGGACATTTGGTCTGGCGTCATGGCACCGGGTCTCCCCTCCTGAGATGAGCCCCCTGAGCCTCCATCAACGACTGACATACATCACCTTGCGTGCCCCATCACGGATGACGAGATAGCCTGGGTCTATCCCAAGAACTCTTCTGCCCCAGGACCAGATAGAGTCAGCAGCTTTGACCTGAGAGCGGTTCCCCGCATTATACTAGTCATCGTCCTGACTCTGTTCATTCTGGCGGGGCGCGTCCCTGGTTTCTTGCATGATGTCAGGACTGTGTTTATCGCCAAGGTCCCCAAACCATGAGGCCCTGGGGATTACGATCCCATTACGGTGTCCTCAGTTCATTTAAGGCTATTCCACCGTGTCCTGGCTAATCGCCTTCCTGATGCGTGCCCCTTCAGTGACCAGCAGAGGGCCTTCTCGGCAGTTGACGGCTGCGCGAAAACATCTTTCTCCTGACATTGTGATCAAGGAAGCTCGCCGTCGCTGCCGTTCTCTCTACATGGCCACTCTCGACCTCAAGAAGGCTTTCGATTCCGTGGCCTTCGGCGCTGTCCTCGCTGCAGGTAGGAGAACAGGACTGCCCAGCCTTCTTCTGGGGTACCTGGAGCGCCTCTATCGCTCATCCAAGACGACCATCTCGGCAGGATCCTTCAAGCGCACTATCTCATCGACGTGTGGCGTTAGGCAGGGTGACCCTCTGAGCCCTGCACTCTTCCATTTTGTTCTGGATGGTCTCCTGCGCACCTTGCATGTCTACGTCGGAGTTCCCGTGGGTCGCACTATCATCAACTCTATGGCATTCGCGGATGATCTCATTCTCTTCGCCTCGTCTGAGACCGACCTCCAGGACCTTCTTCATCGTGCGGTGGCTTATCTGTCACCTAGGGGTCTCAAATTTAACGTGGCCAAGTGTCGTTCCCTCTCCATTCTGGCTTGTGGACACGACAAAAAGACTTTGGTTAGCCCTGTACCTTTTACCCCGGATGGAGGGGCCCTCCCTGCTTCCTCATCGATGATGGAGTGATGGTACCTGGGCGTGGCCTTCGACTCTACTGGACACCGGCCGGCCGCTCCTGCTGATGGACTCCGGCTCCTTTTTCGGCAGCTTGCTCGCGCCCCCCTGAAGCCTACGCAGCGCCCGGTCCTGTTGCGTGGGTTCGTCCTGCCGAGGTTGCTGCATCGTATGGTCCTCGGAGCTGCGGCACTGCGGCTACTGAACGAATTGGACACCTTGGTCCGCTCTGCTATCCGGCGCTGGCTGCGCCTGCCCTTGGACCTGGTGGTACCTTTCTATCACGCCTCTCACAGGGACGGTGGCTTGGGCGTGCCGGTTCTGGTGACTCAGGTGCCACGTCTTCGACTGGCGAGGTTGGAACGGCTTTCCTGCTCATCGTGGGAGACTGCGAGGGAGGCTTTTCATCTCCCTGCGCTGCGGTCCGAGTGCCCTTGGGCTCGACATGGAACGACAAGCTCCTCCACTAAGCGGCCCAGGTACGGATATTCTGGGCAAGGAGACTCCATGCTGCCTCTGTGCCCTGAGTGCATGGTTGGGTCGCCGATGTATCCTCCCTCATGACGGGTCGGGAGTTCATAGATGTCGTCAAGGTGCGTGAGGAGCACGGCTGTAGAGCTGGTTGCAGAACATCGGAAACCCTCGCTCACACTGTGCAGCAGTGCCCTTCAACCAATGGAGCACGTCATCGCAGGAACGACGACATCGCTGTCTTTTGGGCTCCTCCCTTCGCCGCCGGGGTTGGTATGTCCAGAGGGAACGCCACCTCGCCACGTCCCTTGGCCTCCGCAAACCGGACCTCATCGCCTACAAGCCTGATGCGATTCACGTCATAGACGTGCAAGTGGTGGGGGTTGGGCGCAACTTGAACGCCCTCCATCTTACGATGGCTGCGGACTACAACACTTTGGAAGGTACCCAACTGCTCAGCGCATCTTCTGCCCATGGGACGCCGGTTCTGTGTACTGCGGCTACCTTCTCCTTCAGAGGCCTGTGGTCGTCGGAGTCAGCGGCTTCTGTCATTGATTTGGGAGTCACGAAGGGCCAACTCAAGATCATGGCGATGAAGGCGCTCCAGGGGACGGTTCGTGGCAGACTTTCAATTGTTGCACTCTGCGGGGCTGGGATGACCACTTATGTAACGCGTAGATCCCTCCCTTCTTAGTTCTGTATAGTTCGGGTCCACGGCCCCCTATTGTATTTGGGGGGCTCCTTGCCCTTAGAAGGAGGCATGTCTTTGTTGTGCAATAAAGATTTTGAATAGCTAAATGACACAAAGGACGACCAATTATTTACCAAGTACGACCAAGTATTACCGTGCTTTTGTAATACAATCCATCCAAAACGAGTGAGGGGCAGCAGTAAGAATAAGCTGCTTTCGGTAGCTAAGTGACACAAAGGACGACAAAGTATGATACCCACCTTGTTTTTGAAATACAATCCATTCGAAAACGAGTGAGAGGCGGCAATAAGAATAAGCTGCTTTCGGTAGCTAAGTGACACAAAGGACGATCAAGTATGCTACCCACCATGTTTTTGAAATACAATCCATTCAAAAACGAGCGAGAGGCGGTAGTAAGAATAATCTGCGTTAGGTTGGGTTGGGTATCGGGTTAGGCCGGGGTCTGGCGCGGGTATCGCCCTCGCCTTTGCCTGGAGGCTGGGCTTCCCACGGTCGCCGGGTGTACGTTGCTGTCACTGTAACCCAGCGTATTGGGGGCGGGGGTGTCTGGTCCCCAGGGTCAGCTTGGTTGGTACTGTCGTCACAAGCCGAGTGGATGCGCAACACATAGCCTCTCCCTGGGAAGTGGCCAACTCCACCTTCTCGTGGTGCAACCTGATAACACTTGGTCTTCGCATACCTCAGGGACAAACGGAGTTCGTTCTAACCCACCACCCCGCTCTTCTGGGGTTGCCACACCCAGAGGAGCTAAAATGCTGCCAGGTATGAAATCTCAACAAAGTCAAAGAGGAAGCCGACGCCGAGTGGTACCGGCTCCTGGTGCCAACCAGCACTCCCACAATCCTCCGGTTTTTGGACAAGATGCTCCTGCACCTTCCCCATCCTTCTCATGCAACTGTGGGAGAGCCTTCACGACTTCCAAGGGTCTTAAGATACATGCTTCACTGAAGAAGCACTCTTTATCTGTGACTTCCAAGTACTCCAAGCTCCTCCAATCTAGTGTTCACCGCCACCTCCACGACCGGTATCGCTTCTGGCCCGAGCACCACCAGTTCAGCAGCTCAGGCCCAAGCTTCAACCACTCTTAGTGAAGATCTTCCTGCACCTGGCCTCCACCCTGCCGACTACAGCCTCACATCCACCGATCCTGCAAGTGGGCAATCCGACGCTACGCCTGGTCCCTCGACATCATCAGCTGTTCCTGCAAGTGTGCAATCCGATGCTGCGCCTGGTCCTTCGGCAGTTCCTCGAGGTCATCACTAGTGTGATCTCTACTATGCGGTCTTTTCAACGAAGAACGGTCTGGGACTCTACCGCAAAGCTCGCTCCTCAGTTCAATATCATGAGGGAATCCGGAGCCAACGGGTACGACTACGATGATCAGATGAAGAGAATCTCCTCCTCGCCCGAGCTGAAGGCCGACTACGGATGGAGCCTCAACAGCCCAGATCCCTTAACATGGGACTACATGCTCTCTTTCCTGAACGAACGTTCGACGCCTGTAAGTCGCATTGCCGTGATCCTGCCTACAAAGAGATGGTTCAGAGGCCCATGGCAACACCTCCCGTCACCCCAGCACATATGCCTTCAACTCCGTAAGATGCAGGCCACGGCGATCCAGAGGTACCACCTGTTCCTGATGTCGGAGCACACGCGCAGCAGTCCAGGCACCTAGGTATCCTACGAGAGGTGGACAAGATTGCGAGCAGGACGCCTCCGACCACCTTTCAAGCTCACCGCCTTTTTTGACATCACCAATGAAGCAGTTCAGAGCGCGGACGTCTCTCGGCCCCTAAACGATTATATCCGGGACGTCTTCGTGTCCTCGCAACCAGCTGCGTCGCAAGAGACGAGGAGGAACCAGCGCCCCCAACTGCTGGAGAAGTCGATCAGCGTCAGAGGCCTAATCGACCACTCAGTCGCCGTAAGGAGAAGAGGGCACTTTACGCCCGAACACAAGACTTGTTTCGTCGCCACCAGTCTGATTGCGTCAGGGCCATCCTTGATGGTTACGCTCCGGCTGCAGTCGAGGATGGCCCTGCCTTTCTGGATGCCTGCGAGAAGACACTCACTGGACCTTCGCCACCACCTTTACCCGGACAACGCCCTGAAATGGAAACGAAAGTTTTCCCCTTCTACGTAATCACCGCCCAAGACATCAAATGCAACATGCCACCCTTGAGCTCAGAAGCGGGTCCGGCTAACTTTACGTCGCGGTGCCTACGCTCCGTCCCGTCGGAGGTCCTAAGGATTCTTCTGAACCTGCTGATGCTCCAGCAGAGGATCCCCGTCTCTCTACGAAACGCTAGAACGATCTTCATACGCAAAAAACTGGATGCGAGGGACCCTGGAGACTTTCGGCCCATCACGGTGGCTTCGGTCTTGTTGCGCCTACTCCACCGTATCCTGGCAAAAAGGCTCTCCACCTACTTGAAGTTCAACTGTTGACAACGGGCCTTCCTCTCTGTAGACGGCTGTGGTGAAAATGTCACGTTGTTAACAACTGCCCTCGCCGAGTCAAGAAGGAAAAAAGTCCTTATTCATAGCCATCGTTGGCCTAACCAAGGCCTTTGATAAGGTCTCTATGGACGCCATTTGTGATGTCGCCGAGACAGCTGGCCTGGCTCCGGACGTTCTAGAATACCTTCACAATCTTTACCAGAACGCGCCTACCGTCCTAAACGCTGGCGGCCATCAGCGACTGGTGCGGCCAACGATGGGAGTCCTGGCATGCTGTCCGTCGCTGGCTCTACTTGCCACACGATACGCCAGTGGCATATCTGCACGCTCCAGTCTCGTCGGGGGGCCTCGGGATCCCTTCGCTACGTGTCACTGTCCGGGTTCAGCAACGAGTGCGTCTGCTAAAGCTGACAAGATCATCCAACCCCATCGTTAGAGAAGCCCCATGCTGCGAGTCTATGGTACAGTTGCTGGAAAAAGCGAAGATGTCCTCATAACATTACTGAGCTACAACAGCTAGTTACTACGACCACGGCTGTGAAGAAGCATTGGGCATCCGTCCTGTACTCCTCTAACGATGGGAATGCCGACGCCGAATGTGTGCCTTACGAATTTGTGCTTGTAGCGGAGGGAACTCGTATCTTGCCGGGACGGCAGGTTCTCGATGTCGTCAAGCTGCGGGTCAACGCTCTACCTAACCGCACGAGATCTGGACGAGGGGTCGTGAGCGAAAGAGGCTGCCGAGCTGGATGCAAGTCGGGAGAAACACTTTCACACATCTTGCAGACTTGTCATCGCACGCACGGCGCTCGAACCCGTCGACATGACAATGTCATGAGCTACGTCAAGAAAGGCTCATAAGCTCAACAGGCTCATCGAGGACGGATGGTCTACGGAAGTCGAGCCCACTTACAACCATAGATTGAGAAGTTACCCGTCAAAAAGAACTAGTTAAGTTACCGTGTGAAAAATATTACTAAGTTAATAACGAAGTTCTTCAGCCTGAAATGTAACTCGCAGTTACTGAGTTACTTAAAGCTCAGCTACGCCGATTTTCGAGTGTTACAGAATGGAATGGTAATCACACGATGTGTTCATAAGGGAACAGTGATTATGTATGCAAAATAGTTATCCCAAACTCCTCGTGGTTTTCCGAAAAAGTGAATTTTTAGTTTCACTGACATCCCGTCTTGTGGCCCGCAAACCCTGTGTCGACGACACATTCGTGGTCTGCCCGCGCTCCGGCTTGGCATGACTTTTGGCTTGGTTTCTTCCGCCAAGCCGGCCAGTTTCTCCTGCCGAACCGTCTGCTGCGCAGATTCACATTGGGGAAGTGATAAACAGTTCGCTATTAGGGAGCCAATATATTTCTGGACTTCACTCAACCCACGAGGAACGTGAGTTTTGCTTCCTTCGACTGCAAAGCATTTGCTAGGCCAGTACAGACTTCCTGTTGTCAACGATAAAGGTGGAAGTCCAGCCTCAGAACATCAGTTCTCTCCTGGTGTCATTCGTGTTTTGTGCTGCGTGCCGAGAATGCGTGAGCGTTTTGCTCCCGTCTGCAAGAACACTTCAGCATGCAGTTCCAATGTTTCAAACCACAATTTTCCGAAAGGTGAAAGAGAAATCTATTGACTGCAACAATCGGTTACAACTCCGACTGGGTGCCACCTTCGAAAGCAGTCATTTGATCTGTTCATCTGGCTCATACGAATGTTACGGAAGCAATGCGCAACTTGTTTCACAAGAAGCTGAAGGTCTCGTCCGGGATGCTGTGCCAACCTTATCTGCAGCAGGAGATTGCAGGGGCAGGACTAGGCAGCAGATAAAGGTAAGACGCGTAATGTTAGACAAGTCAGTCATGCGGTGTAAATTGCATCGCGTAGAAGAGAAAAATACGCTATCTGTCAGTTACTGCTTCATCCTTTAGAGATTACGCCCCAGCGGGTGTATTCTTAGTACAGATTTGGAATTGCCTTATTTGTTAAATGATTTCGCAGGCATTCTGGCACCACCGAAAAGCTTGCACTCCACGTCTCAACTATCACCGTCTGGGTTTCAAGCTGAAGGCTTTCACCAGTGCAAACCAGACGCCCCTTGAAAGTTCATATGTTTTTGTTGACGGAACAGTGACACCTGGTACTGAGACATTTCATTTTCTGATTAATCAAGTGCATTCCATCACTTGTGCTCGACTTCTTGTGTTCGTATACCCTTGCTGTTGCTCGCTAGCTTAGAGCAACCATGCCTGAGGTGCCAGCGCTTTCAGAGTACATTTAAGCAGTATCATCGTATCATATGCACGGCAGCACATCTTGTGTATTTTGAGTAAGATATAAATTCAATGTTGGGTCAGCTGTTGTATTTTGGTCACCAATAAGGTGTTCTTCCAGAGCGCTCAAGGGCAGTTCAAGCAGTTTCATGTGTGCAACAGCACATACTTTTTCTCAGTTTTGACTAAGGTAAATCGAAATCTTCCAGTTGATGTCTTTCGGTCATAAATTATGTTTTTCGAGACATTCAAACAGCATCATATGTGCAACAGTACATACTTTTTCTCAGGTGAAGTAAGGTAAATCTGTCCGCCGTGGTGTTCTGGCAGTGCAGCAGAAGCTTGTGTTGCATTCAAGTGGTATCATGTATACAAAAACTTGTTTTATGCCTTTCTGTAGCTGCTGTACTAATATTGTGAGTACAGAGACATTCCTGCATAACATATCGGAGCATCATGTGCGCTATTGTTGGTATGATCTGCAGCAGTATATTGATAATGTTAATTATTCAATGACTTCAGCTAACATTTACATTCTTACTTCCAGGTAAACCTGTCACAGATGCCCTACCCCTTGGTATGCATAGTTCAAGATTGTACCGAAACAATCCACATGGAGCATTACAACACACCACATACTGCATGTCTATGCTGCGTGTACAATGCATCAAGCCTATTTCTCATGTACAGGCCAGCTGGTACGAAATTACAACATGAAACAACTGACACAGGGACCGTAAAGTCATGCCTTTTCCTCCGCGCCTCGGGTTTCATGTTATTATCCTCACATGCAGCTCAGTTCGCCTGTGCTGTGCAGCATGAGCAAAAGCATATATTGTTTGTGGTGACATGACACGGAACGTAAATACAGTGAAACCTTCCTATGTTGGACACCCGCGGTGCAGCCGAAGCGTCTCCTAGTTATAGAGGTCTCCGAGTTACAGAATATGACGGCAACAAAAATGGAAGAGATCACAGCTGTGAGAAATGTCCCCCTTCTTCAATTTAAGGTCCTTAGTGGTACCTGGTGGTGGTGCCTGGTAGTGGTACCTCTACCCACTCACTGATAATTATTACTGATTTTAGTATATTCAATTCCGTTCAGATTCTGCTCAATGGCATTACCTCTGGAGCCTTTTGAGCAGCAAGGACTTGTCTCTGAAGCGTCAGCCTACTTCTCATAGCTTTGGTGCAGTGCTCGTTCAAAGGCTCTAGACAAACTGAAGACAAGTGCTCACATAAAGAATTACAATGTAGACTGACGGCACTTGTTTTTGGACTCTAAAAACTAAAGCAACAAAATGCTGAGACCAGTATAAGAGAAAAAATGGGCAAAAGTCAAGGCCACTGGCTCATTCTGGGTCTTTTTGGTGCAAAGATGGGCCGATATTGAGGTAATTTGGCCAGGGTTTTGTCCGACTTTGTAGGGAAAACCCTATCTTACTTCCAAGATAGGGAGGTGTCCGACATAGAGAATTTCGTCCCCATGTAGTTTCAATGGGAGCCTGCCCGTGCAATGAAATCATGGGGAGTTGTCCGAGGTTGGGAGGTGTCCGACTTTAAAGGTTTTACTGTACTATCATTCTACATCATGTAATCTAACAGTTGTTCACGTTTGGATATTTTAACCATGGAATTCACCCTGCATGCACCATACCATGTCCAAACACTAACGACTGCTAGAGAGCAGCATGTACTGTTTCCGTATAGCACTTATGGCTTGCGTCCTGTGATCGGAAACAGTGGTGTCTTTTTTCTGCTACAACCAGTAAACTACAGTAAAGTTTTAGAAATACTGTGTCATACCATAGAGCACTATGGGTAATGGCAGTTTGAAAAACTGGAGAAGACTGTCATTAGAACGGGGGACATGTTCTACGGTGAAATTTTTTACAGTGTGTGCTGCACCACGTAATGCACTGCAGGCCTACCACAGTATGGTAACGCTCTGAATACTGATTTGCTCAAAAAAGGAATCTGTGCGTTTCTTGTAGTAACTTCCCCTTATGCGAAGTAGTAGAAAAATGTTTTCAGCCAATGGGAAGGGAGAGGACATCATTCTGGAGTCTCGTTGACCTACAATGTGTCGTGTGTGAAGGTCATTTTGAAGAGTATAGGTGGTACAAGACTGTGTTCCCACGTTCTTGGCAGTGTTGACTAATAACCATAATACAGTAGAGGGTACATTTGTTGCTTCATATATTTGTGTCATGGCAAAGTATGTAGAGATACATCTGTCTCAACATGCAGGTGACAAAACTGCTTTTTATGCCTAAACTATGACAAATACATAGTTGTCTGTTCAGCACCACTAATCATGTGCCGGCCTCCATGACATGTCTGTGACATTCCAAAGTGATTAACATGTCCCATAGATGTGTGCAATGCTGAAGATGACTGTGTACCTTCTATGGATTCTTGATTCAAGAAAAGTACTGTGTGATTTGCTAACAGCACCTGGCTGTACCTTCACAATTCTACATAAAAGTATGTAAAGTTTGCCGAAGGAAATATCATGAAGGTCCATAGCGAAAAACCCTGAGACGAGGGATAGGAAGGGACATACACAATGTCTTAACATAGCTTGTTTATGTCCCTTCTTGTATCTCCTCTTCAGGTCTCGCCATCATGGACACTATCACCAGCTAGCTTGCTGTTGAACCGTTCTTTCAACGATAAGGGTCACTTTCATGGACTGGATGGCAGCCAACATGCTGTCAATAAAAAGAATAATGGAAGGAGCTCAATATGATCCTTAGGCTGTGCGTGGTCATTGCTTTCTGACAAATGGTGACTTCGAATTTCAGGACAGTGCCTGCAGTGGTAGTATTCTTGTGTTCTCACGCTTGACGCCCATTGTGTGTCATCGGTCACCTATAATCTGCTAATATGCACATAGCTAAAACAAAGTATATTTGTATTTCTTTGAATACAGTTGGTACAGCACATTGTTTTTTACATGTTCTTTGGAAAATATAAAAAACTTCTCTACTCTGCAAGTCTCCTGTCAGCTCTACAGAGCAGCTTCAAATTTCACTAGAAGCCACGTGTGAAACCTAGACCAAACTAGTGGTGAAGGTCCATATATGTCATAGATAGATACTATTATTATTATTAGATCATAGGTCAGGCTTAGGTCCTGGTTGGTAGCAACGCATTTGAATTTTATTAATAATTGGTGCAGGAGGTGACCAACATAACTAAATACACCAACTGACTCTCACGAATTTTGTGGTGTTATACTTCTGAAACAACATTAATACGCTGCAGTGGTCTTTTCAACATTAATTATATTATATTAAGAAATATTAATTAATTAATATTATTAATTAATAATTATTAAGAAATATTAATTAATTAATTAAGAATAATATTAAGAAATATTAGGTCTTCGGCATCACCAGCCTTAGTTGCTGAGCATGCAGTTATTTACGTTGAGCACTGCAGTTTCATATTTGTTTCTCTGGACAAGCAAGCCCGCTTCCCCATTTTGATAAGGGTCTTTCAGCTTTGACAGGGCATTTGGGGACAAGGAAAACATTTGGACTATTGTGTATTTTGCTATGAAGTGCACCGTACAAGGCAGAGGACAACATCAACCATTTCCACTAAGGTTATTAAATTTGTGATAAAATACATATACCTTTTGTCACTGACTAATTTGGTGGCAAAGTTACTTGAGTGGCAGTTGTGCAATTTTAAGCACATGTTTAAAAAAAATAGGATATGGGAAGTGCTGACTGGTTGAACATGTGGAGTACCCAATATAATAATTGGGGGTTTACGTCGCGACACAACTGAGTGTGGAATACACAGCACAGTGTAATGTTCCTTATTCTGGCAATGTTAGCATGGTTCAAGAAGTGGGAAATGTTGCACTACCCTTAATAACATCTGTTGGGCCCAGCCAACAGGGTACACATACCCTGATCTGAAGACACTATGCCTAACTCAACAGCAATATGAGATCTACCCGTACGTGTTTATTTGCAAAACTATTATGAATGAAATATGGCCTGTGTGGTATAGAACAATGCGCACACTCAAGTAAACATGCAAATATACGTATAAGGGCTCTCGACCTACATGCCGCGATGCGCTCTACGAGATAAACAACATACTACAAAACTACATCCAACACTTTTTGTGCGGGGCAACTCTAATGAACACTTTCATATAACCGACGAATGGTTCAACGAATGCAGTTCGAGTGGTCACGATACATTCCTACGTCGTTCATTGCAGTCGCGCTATGATGCTGCACAATATATGTATCTCGTGTAACAAGCCTGGCAATCGCACGATGTGCATGGGCAGAAATACGGCCTTTTTTATTTGAAGACCAGTCCTCTGCAGGTATATGCTCAAACGATCACCAAGTCTCACGTTGTTGCTCAATCGCTCCCATTCCTGTACTTGTAGTAAAAGCAGCAAACGGGTTGACGTGAATGGCAGCCGAACGGTTGAACTGTGAAGTTCTCGAGCACATAATCACAATTTCACGCCGAAAATGATGTTGAGGTTAGTTCGCGGTTGTTGTTTCCATCGTTCAATAGTTCCCGGTTACGTCGGACGAAACGCTCATCGTAGCCGGCGGCCATAACTGGATTTCCTCGCAAACGGGAGAAGACGGCAGGGAAGTCAGAGAAATCCTCAGCTTTCATCCAATCAAACGCACGATTCTCTATCTACGTAGATGGAGCAGATTTATCCCATCTACGTCACAAAAATGGCTGCGCCCATGGCTTGTTTTGGTTTCTTTGATGAATTAATTTTCGTAATAGGAAGACAAAATTGAGAAACGAAGGTGCGTTTCGGGGGCAGTTGGATGTGCTCGCTCTGAATATCACAACCGTTTCAACACATCGGGAAATCGGCGTAGCTGACCTTTAAAAAAAGAACGAGTTACTTCCAAGTTACTTGGGAGTTGGGACACAAAATAGCATTACGAAGGTGCAGCGCGCGTGAGCAGTTGAGTTAGACATTGAGTTGCCTGCGGAGGAGTGCAACACGCTTAGATCGTTTTCGTTTATGTCCAACAATAGACCTCTCCCTGTTTGTAAACAAATGACGTCATAGTGTTCGACAGCGCCACAAATTTGGTAGAATTGAACTACGCTCGAAGCTAGAGGTGAACAAGGTCGCACACGAAAGCCACGGTCTTGAGGGGATTACGATATGGTCCCTGAAAGGGACGCGACCCTCGGTCCTGCTTTTCTTTCAATGGGAGGCAGCGAACAAGTGCCCGTTCGTGGAACTCAGCCCTCTCCTTCCGATTTGTTTCTGTTCAGTCTGTCTACCAATGTCATGATGACGTTTCTCTGGTAGAGGTCTACCCGAACGCTTTGCATCTTACTCCCTGTGGGCGCACAATGGTTCAGCTTCATTTCAATGGCAGCGGTTCTTACTTCCTGAATAAAATACTGTCATTGATTGAATATCACGTTTTATGGTAAAAAAATGCCATGAAGGAACCGGAGAGAAAGCAAGAAAATATGTGGATGTGAGTGAAAAGCGAGTTAGAAGTAACTTGGAACTTAAGTTACTTTGGCAAAGTTACCTGAAAAGGAACGAGTTCCTCTGAAAGTTACCACGGCGCAAAAGTACCGAGTTAAGTTACAAGTTACCAAAAAAAGGAACTTAGTTACAGTAACGAGTTACCTCGAGCTCTGCTTACAACGTCCCTGGGGGAACCCTACCCTTATCAAAATGGCCTATATACCAGGTATATAGTATGTATATACTTCTATATAATTGTATATCAACTCTATGTCTATTGCCAAAAGCGAATACAATTTTTATACAAAAGTCTTCATGCAGGGCGAATACAAAATTGACATTGAGATGGTATAAAAGAAACGTGTACAAACCGTATAGAGTATCGCCCCGGCGATGAAACTCCCCACCCATTACTCCTAAATAAAGTTTAACCGTATAGAAAGGTCTTTAGGCAAGCGGAATACAGAAGTGAGATAGACACCGTAAAAAAGAATTGTGTACGAAGGATATAGAAACTTGGGTACACACGTGGAATACGAGATTGATATAGTTATTGTAATGATTATACATGGTATACCAAAGTCTTGCTCTGCATTTCGACCCCAGAATTTTATTCGAAACATTGTACAAGTATGCAAGTTGCATGTTGAAAGTAATAGAATTGGATAAAAGTTTCTCCTCCTGATATATTAAAAAAAGGCGATGACACCGCGGTTTTGCAGCGCGCAATTGGTAATAAACTGCGACATGAACGCATACACTCTCGTCGCTCCAATCAGCTGTTCCATATACGATGCCTACCAACGCTCAATTTTAACATTTACTGGGCATGCACACATGTTTTCTTCGAAGTTAATTGGCAATACACTTGCATGAGATGACTTGCAGTCATTCCAATTAATTGTGTTCACATTTTCGACATAACTAATTCCAAGCAGCACTGTGTCAATAACAGTAGAATATGACAACGACAACGACCATAACATTCTGACATATGCAGGGAAGTGTAGAGCAGTCCGAACCAGAGGTCGGCACTTTGGACCGCTGCTCACTGACCAGCAACTCAGCTCATTGCCCGCTCACTAATGCACACTCACAGGTTCATCCCTCGCTCACTAATGCTCACCCAACTCATTGTTCACTCATTCCTGCTCATTGACCAGCAAGTCATCATTCGCTCACTCATGCTCACCTTCTTCGAGTTTAGCTCGCTGGATGCTCACTCGCGGTCAGCTAAGTCACCAGAATGGCCAGAATGAGCGTGAGTGCAGCGAGCGAGCTTTCGCCAGTCGCTTTCTTGTGCCTTGGGTGGCACATACAACTGCGCTTTGGATGTCTGGATAGCCAGCCAGATAGAGGATCCAGATCGCGCTCACAAGCATCCAGCCAGGAATGCGTATTGGAAAGGCACAGCACAATTCGTTTGGTTTTTTGCCCTGCCGGAAACTGTGCAGTTGACATCGACAGTTGAAGTCTCGCCGGACACAAGTATTCACATCGCGGCTGCCATCTCTAGTACAGCCGAATAAATAGGAGAAATGATCACTTCCTTACCTTCAAGGGGCGCCCTATGTCCAAAGCGAAACACGGGTTCAAGGGCGCGAGATCAAACTGCGTCTCAAGCGAAAGACGCCTAGGCGCCAGGGTCACTACATGCACCGCTTGCGTGGTTGTCGTCTGTTGCGCGTTCCTGCTTGTTTGGAACTGAAACGAAAGCCAAAGTGGCGTCAAGTTCACTTTCGCCTTGGACCTTACAGTGTAGACACCGACCGCATGGTGCGAGCATTAAATTTGATTACGGGAATGGGTGAGCCCTCAGAGAAACGCAAGAAACAGCTTATTTCGTTGCCAGACTTTGGCGTCCCAGAGAACTTGAGGGATCAGTATGATTATGTTGGAAGTTCGAAGGACTGTAGGAAAACGGTGCTGCTTTGCCGCCACTGTTCTCAAGAAAAGCAGGGGTCCAGCATATCCAGCACGAACTTCAAAAGACACGCTTTGTGCGGCCTGTGTTGCTGTGTCTTCTTCTTTCAGCTCAAGCACGCCACTGAATATAAAGAAGGACAGATAAAGAAACAGAACACCTTGGATATTCACGTCGCAGCATTTAGGCAGCGTAGTACACAGAGGAAACTGACTCCGACAGACGCCTTTCAAAGGAGGTTCAACGTCACCATCGCGGAAATGGTGGCATTAGACGGACTGCGTATAAGTGTAACAAGGGGTCTTGGATTTAAAAGACTAGTGGCGCTCCTGAGGCCGGAGGCCAATGTGATTTCGCCGCGTATGGTGCGCCGCACGCTTGAGCACTTCGCAAGCCAGTGCGCAGAGCCCGCGCTACGCGACCTCATCCAGTCCTGTTCGGGTCACAGCCTGCACTTCATTGTTGATCTGTGGTCAGGCAGGACGCTGGAGACCATTCTTGGTATAAAAATTCAGTTCGTAAAAGACTGGGAACTAAAAACAGTGTTAGATCCGAGTTTCCATGAGTTCCTGATGGCTTATAAGCATAAGCGAACACCGATGTACCTGGATTACCTTATACTGGTAGTCCCCTGCGTACAAACAGTACCGGCTTGGCCAGCGCACTTTTTTCTTTGTCCCGCGCTCATCGTCGTCGTCTCCGGACTGTGCTTACATAACCCATGCGATAACAAAGAACCCGACACATAAACAACCCCATACATAACACTTTCTTCCCCTTAGGTTAAAACCCAAACCACAATGAATCTATTCCGAAATAAAGTCTCCATATCGATGTGGTTTCCTTCTGACTCGCTTAGGCCGTCCTTCCAATAGAGGTGGAACGGACGACGTTTCCTCGTTCCTGGTAACTTGATCCTCAGCATCGCCTATGTCCCAAGCCAGAAGAGGCGAAGTGCCAGTGTCCAACAGTTGTCCCTTACCTCGGAGTAGCCTAATGTGATCGATATGACGGCGGCACTCGCCGTCCTCTGTGGGCACCATCCACGAACGGCGACCCTCTCTTCTGGTCACGTCTCCTTGCACCCATGTTGGCTTGGTCCTGAAGTTTCTGATGAGCATCACGTCACCTTCATGGAGTGTCCTTGATTCTGGTAGCTTATCGAGCTGGCTGGTGTGACGTTTCGGTAGGAGACCATCCAGAGCCGAGGGCCGAGGGCCGAGAGCCGAATTCTCGCCTGAACATCAGTCTTGCGGGGGTCTTCCCCGTTGTCGCGTGACACGTTGTGTGTTGCTTGTACAATATCCTTTAAACTTGCGTAGCCAGCGTTCCCGATGTTTCTTTCGACAGTGCCCGTTTAAAATAACCGACCACTCTTTCGGCTTGCCCACTGGTAGCAGGGTGATAAGGTGCTGCGGTGACGCACTTAACTCCGTTTCTCCGGTAGAATTCCTTTATCTCCTCGGACACAAAAGCAGTTCCATTATCCGACACTGCTTTTTGCGGAATTCCAAATGTCACAAAGAGGCAGCGGAGCACTCTTATCACGGTAGCCGAGTTTGGACTTTCCACTTGCCGGACCTCCATCCACTTGCTATAGGCATCCACTATTACTAGGAATGTGATACCTCGAATAGGTCCAGCAAAGTCTAGATAAATGGTGTGCCATGGGCTGCTGGGTCGAGTCCACTCTGGCTGTACCACCTTCGCGGGAGACTTCTGATTCTTCCCGCAACTGATACACGTCTTGGCCATCTCCTCGATGTCGTTGTCGATACCACACCACCACATTAACTCCGAGCGCAGGCTTTCATAGCCACAATGCCACGGTGACCAGCGTGCACCAACTCAAGCGCCTGCTTCTTTTTGCTTTGTGGAATGACCACTCTTGATCCACGCAGAATACAGCCTCTGTGCAAGGAAAATTCCGTGGCTCTTGCCCGAAACTGGCGAAACTGTGCGTCTCGTAACTTGTACAACGTCCCTGCTTTAATAGCGCTCTACACTTCGTAAAGAACTGGATCGCTCTCCGTTGCTGACGAGATTTCTTCTGCCGTTAGGGGAGGACGGCTTAATGCTTCGAACATTAGCACATCCGCTGGGTGGCACGGCTCATCATCTGTAGACGGCAACGGCAGCCTGCTAAAAACGTCGGCATTCGAGTTCAGCTTTCCCGGTAGATAGCATAGATCGTAGCTATAGGCGGCAAGCTTGACGCACCATCTCAGCATGCGGGGCGACGTCAACTGTGGCACAGGTTTCGTAGTTCCGAGGATCCCGAATAACGGCTTGTGGTCAGTGTATATTAGTACTTGTCGACCCGCTAAGTACATGCGGAAATGTACGACCGCATACACGATTGCCAGACCTTTTTGTCTAGTTGGGAGTAATTTCTATCTGCTCGTCCCAACGTCCTGGATGCGAAAGCGACAGGTCTTTCGTTGCCTTCATTGTCTTTTTGGCCAGTACCGCACCCACGCAGTACGGCGAAGCGTCGCATGATAGTATCAGTGGTCTGTGTGGGTGGTAGTGGGCGAGCACAGGAGCATGGCAAATCTGTTCCTTGAGCGCCTCAGATGCAGTCTTGTGTTCCCTGGTCCACTTGCACGTTGCGTTTTTCGCAAGCAGTTTATAGAGTGGTGCTGCCGAAGTTGCTCTGTCTTTCAAAAAACGATCATAGAAGACTAACATCCCGAGGAATGACTGTAAGGTCTCTTTCAAGGTTGGCTCAGGAGCTTTCAGTAGCGCCCGTATTTTTGCATCTGTCGGCTGCACGTCCGAACCTGTGATCTTATGTCCTAAGAATTCCACTTCGGTACGTGCAAATTTGCACTTTGTTTTCTTAAGTCTCAGTCCGGAGTCTTCCAGTCTTGCCAGTACTGTTTCCAGCCGTCGATTGTGCTGTTGTTTGTTCTGCTCCACTGATAATGATGTCATCTAGGTAGACTGCGATGCCGTCAATGCCAGCTAGAAGCTTCTCGACAAACCTCTGAAATACAGCAGGAGCTGCTGCTATTTCAAATGGTAACTTATGAACGCCCTTCATCTCTCTCGAGCCCGGTCTTCTCCTGGTCCGGACGACATATCATATCTGGCGCTCCGTAACTTGGATGAGCAGTCACGGGGGTGTCTTCTGTCAGCTTTGAATGCATCCTGGAGGGAAGGTAAATTGCCCGAAGCCTGGAAACGCGCACGCGTCGTCCCCTTGCTGAAACCAGGCAAGGTCCCTTCACAATTGTCCTCATTTAGGCCGGTAAGCCTAACCAGTTGTGTCGGGAAGCTGTTGGAGCGCATGATACTTCACAGACTTCAATGGTGGCTCGAAAAGAGATCCTTTTTTCCCAAAGAAATGTCGGGTTTCCGTCAGTACCGCTCAGCGCTGGATTCCATCATCGACTTAGTGTCCGCAGCACAGGAAGCAATGGTCCGCAAAAGGATAATGGTGGCTGTATTCCTCGATGTGAAACGGGCGTATGATACCGTCAGTCGCATTTTCATCCTATACATGCTTACTTGTGCTTCTTTGCCATTAAGGGCCATGCGTTGGATCACGGATTTCCTTCGCGATAGGTCCCTGTTTATCCGCACAGCTGAGGGAGATACTGCGCCTGTTCCATCAGACTACGGGGTGCCACAGGGAAGTGTGCTTAGCCCGCTTCTCTTCAACGTAGTTATGGCCGGTCTTAAGGACTGCATAGGGAGGAAAGTATATTTCTCTCTTTATGCTGACGACATCTGCATCTGGACTGCCGGAAAATCTCGCCCCGCCATTCAGCGGCGACTGCAGTCAACCCTTAACTCCATACACCAATACCTGTTGACGGCAGGCTTAGATATCTCGTGGGAGAAGACAGACGTCATCGCCTTCACGCGAAGGAACATGCTTCCATATCGTCTTTCTGTGGCTGGACAGCAGCTCCAGTACTCCACCTCATGTAAGTTCTTGGGTGTAACGCTGGACTCCCGACTCTCGTGGAGAAGACATATAGCGGGCCTAGAGGCGAAACTCTCCAAAGGGATCGCCCTAATGCGACACATTGCTGGCCTTAGGTGGGGCTGCGATGCGCGATCTCTTTTGGCTATTCATCGAGCCTTGGTGCGTGGTCCGCTCCTATACAGCCTTCCAGTATTACACGGGATTTCGCCATCCTCCGAGTCCAAGCTTCAGTGTCTTTTGGCACGTAGCCTTCGTGTGTGCCTGGGAGTGCCAGGAACAACGGATACTTGTTTAGTCATGGCAGAAGCGAGAGAGACTCCGCTTGCTATCCAGCGCTTTAATGAGACGAGCCGTCACTATCTCCGTTTGTTGGCTCATCACCGGCACCACCCTTTACTGCTGAAGCTTTCCCGTCGCAGGAATAACAAGTTCAGGCCCTGCATTCAACAGCTAAAGCCTCACCTGCCACGTTTTCAAGTTGAACCCCAGGCGCGTCCAACACCACCTTGGACCCTCCCTCTGCCATCTGCTTCACTATCCGTTCCCGGGCTGCAGAGAAAGGATGATGTCGCTGCAGGTGTGTCCAAGGCGCTCACACTGGATATGATGAGCGAGCTGTATGCAGGCTTTACTCCTGTTTTTACGGATGGCTCGTCCACAAAATCCAGCTCTGCATGCGCCTATATTATTCCGTCCGAAGACATAACTGGTATCTTCCGTCTCTCACATCTGACGTCGTCAACATGTGCTGAGCTACATGCTTTGCTCTTTGCCATGCGCAAGATCCTGCAGTGTTCATCTCGGCCATGGGTCTTCTACACAGACTCGAAAGCTGCTATCCAATGCCTCGCAACAATGGGCATTCGAGGTCCTCTCGCGTCCATTGTTGCTGACGTGCTTGAAACTTACAAGGAGCTGCTAGACCTGGGCCACTGCGTAGTATTACAGTGGGTACCTGGTCATGTCGGCGTACCCGGCAATGAAGAGGCCGACCGGGCGGCCCTGCGGGGTCATCATATAGCTTCAGCCCACTCTATCATCTTGCCCAAAGGTGATCGTCAGGCCCTCGTCCGTGCTCTCTCTGCAGACAAGACAAGATCACAGTGGCTGCATGACATTACACCCTACTCTCTGCTCCACGCAGTGGATCCTTCTCTTTCACTGTCGCTTCCTCATCGCCTTCCGCGACACTACGCATCCCTGCTTCACCGCATGCGGCTGAATGTTGCATTTACACCAGTTATGAGGCAGCGTCTTGGCCGTGCGCCCTCGGACCTTTGTGCAGCATGCAGTGTGCGTGCAGACCTGCACCACCTACTTATGGACTGCCCGGACTACCAGCGGGAGCGTGCGATATTGCAGCACGAACTGCATGCGATCGATCATCGCCCCTTTACCATAGGCAAGGTGCTGGGCCCATGGTCCAGTCCAGCTCATACACGCCAAGGTCTGCGTCACCTCTGGGACTTCTTGTCATCAACAGGCCTCTCCACCCTGCTTTGATTACCGGACCCCTTATCATAATCATCATCATCTCTCATCACGTACAAGTGGCACTGGGGCAGCGCCCAGCCTGCTGGCCGGCATCAGCCCCATCTCATCATCGTATCTCTATTTGTGTGTGTGTGTGTTCAAATGGTAACCGCTTGACTTTGTACAGGCCTTTCAATGTATTGATGGTCAACTCTTGTGCCGTTGTCTCTGTCACTCTCAACTGTTGATAGGCCTGTGTCATGTCCAACGTGGAAAAGAGCGTGCCACCTTACAGTTTGCTCATCACCTCGTCTGGCGTAGGCAGTGGATAATCCGCTTTCATCGCTGCTGCATTAATTGTGCTCCGATAGTCCGATAGTCGTATGGTGTTGTCCTTTTTCCGAACGCACACCACCGGAGTTGCCCACTCGGAATGCTGAACCGGCTCGATGATTCCCTGCTGTTCCAGGCATTGTAGTTCTGCGCATACGGCTTCCTGTAGGGCAAATGGCGCAGGCCTTGCCCTGCAGAATTTCGGCGTTGCTCTATGCTGAAGCTGGATGTCTACCCGATCGCCTCTGTGGCCTTGGATGTCCTTTCCGAACACCTCTTTATGTTCCTCGAGTATTCGTTCTAGGCAGTCGCCGTTGACATAGTTGATTCCGCTTACTTCGATCTGTAGTGGTCGAAAGAAATTTCTGCCAAGCAGACTTGCTCCTGATCCCTTTATTACTAATAGCTGCAACATGCACTTCTTCCTCCTGGACTGGACCACGACAGTTGTGGTTCCCAAGATGTCGAGCCCCTCACCCGACCATGTTTTGAGCTGTACAGTTCCCGGAGCTAGTGGTGGCGGCTTCTCTGGCCACGTCTTTTTGTACATTTCCTCGCCAATGAGTGAGCAAGCCGCGCCAGAGTCCACTTCGAACTGTACTGGCTTCTCGTTAACGAGTAACGTTGTTAAGAACTTGGAGTTCGATACCTTCGGCGCGACTTGGTACAGATCATCCAGTGATGTTGCTCCATCATCGTCTTCTGTCAACACGTTGGTGTCGCTTTTTCCAGCTGCTTTTTTCTTACGACATGCAGCTTCAATAAGGCCCACCTTCTTGCAGAATCTACATCGGGCACTCTTGTACTTGCAGTTTCTTGCAAAGTCTGCCCCTTCACAACGGTAGCAACTAACTTTGCGTTGGTTTTTCATTGTCCTATTGCCGTCTCTCTGTTGGAGCTTTACTTTGTGTACTTCTTCGTGAGATGCTTTCACGCCATGTTGCTCAGCCGCTGCACTTTCTGCCCGCAACGCAAAATCCAGTGCTTTGCTGAACGTTAGGTCCCTTTCCGCAAATAGTCGTTGTTGCAGATTGCCATCCTTTATGCCACAGACAAACCTATCTCTGAGCATAATATCAAGCGGAAGCATCGTGAACGAAGTCGCCGGTGACGTAGCGGTGCCAGCACCTGTTGATGACGCCGCTGTTTCCACCGCTGTTCCTGTCGGCGTGGACGCAGCACCGAAGTTAGAGTCAGCTGCAAGTTTACGCAGTGCTGTGACGTAGGTATTAATGGATTCCCCAGCTTGTTGATCTCTCCTTTGGAATTTGCATCTGCTGAAAACCTCGGAGGGTTGCGGGTCGTAGTGCTTCCGTAGCAGTTCCACAATCTCCTGGTACGTGGCGTCATGCAAGCTCCGAGGACGAGCAAAGCTCGAATCGTCGCAAACGTCTGGTGTCCGCACCTTGTAAGCAGTTGAGCCCTTTTTTTAACAGGGTCTGTGATTCCTTGAGCTTCGAAAAAGAACGTCAAGCGTTCCGCCCATGTGGCCCAGTCGGTACCTTGAAACTATTCTGAATATGCCTCAGTCGCTGCCATCCTGCTTCCGTCTCGTCGCCAGTGTTAGATCCGAGTTTCCGTGAGCTGTTCCTGATGGCTTATAAGCATAAGCGAACACCGATGTACCTGGATTACCTTTTATTGGTAGTCACTTGCGTACAGACAATTCAGGCTTGTCCAGCGCACTGTTCTCTTTGTCACGCGCTCATCGTCGTCGTGTCCGGACTGCACTTACATAACCCATGCGATAACAAAGAACCCGACACATAAACAACCCCCAGGGGTGTGATTGCTGCGCCGATTGCGCATTTTTGCGCCCACGCGAGATCCTGCTACATTCTGGTACAAAAAGCCAAAATGTTGAACTTCCTGCGCCACTGTGCGCCCATTGCGATTTCTTCCCCCATTTTGAAGAACAGTAAAAAACAAAAGTCTTTGCTTGCACTGGCTTACACGCCCGGCTAACCCAACTGGCTTTGTCGACTATCCAGTCAGTTCAAGCCATGCTAAGCCATTTATGTAATCCAATCCGAGTCAAGCTCTGCCGTGCGGCGGTCACATGGTTCCGGTTGTGCTTCTGGTGATAAACGATTGTAAATGATCTGCGGGCGCGCTCAAACACGTATCGCGGTACTTGCATGGCTTTGGCATTGTCGAAAGTTAACAGGTAATCAGCTCATCGTTTTTTGTTTTATTGTAACATGACCTTCGTAGCTGATATTACAGCCGTACCCACAGGAGAGAGAGTGTGCATTAATACGTAGCGTGCGTCTCCCGGTCGTGCTTTGTTTTGACACGGGCCTGGCTGGCTTGCACGACGAGCTTATTTTCGAGCGCTTACAGCAGTTTAGTATTTGAACCTTGTTGCACAAAAGAACTTCTTACGGAGGGGTCTTATGTTTGATCTGCTTTTGTTTAAAAGCCATGTCCTTGTATAAAATTGTATATGTAGATTCAGGTCGCATTCATACTCATATTGTTTAGGACTTCTATTTGTTAACAAATGCATACTCAATTCATGACATTCCTCCGATCGCTAGATCGTTTTGTTATCGTCGATACCTCAAAACTAATTCAAAGGCACTTGTGTCACCGCGCTTTAAACTGCGCCTATGTCCTTAAAATGCGCTTTCAATATCCTAATTCTTTACAAGGAATTTGTACGAATGAGGAAAATACGGAGCAAAAACTGCGGGATGACATTGAAAATGCAAGAAGGATGTCATGTCATGCAGTGGATCCCAAACGGTATGAAATCAACCTTTAGAGACGAGAGCGGTCGGGCCCTCCTATCACAAAGCAGAGCCAACCTTGTAGCAGCCCCTGCAAACCTAGAAAGGAACAGAAAGGTATAGTCCAATAGAAATAGCCACCGAGGCAATTCCGAGGCACTTGATTACTAAAATATATTGTTTTAATTGGCTGATACTATGTTGTCCTCACTGCACTTTTGTCAGTTTATTTAGGTGCTAATAAACTGGTTTTTGCTGCTCCAAACAGGCATTTTCTCTGCTACCATTTCTGCTCCAAAACTGCAAAGCCCAATCACACCCCTGAACCCCATACATAAAAAAACAGCTCCACAGGTCGTTCTGCCACTTTCCTGGGCACCATACCGGGGACCAGATTCGAGAAACATTTGAGCAGGAACTGTTGGACCGCGGTGTACAGGTCAGTCACATAGGTTGTGTTGTGTCTGACAACGCGGCGAACATGACAAAGGCGTTTAACATGTCGGTAATGTTTCTGGACAAGTGGTGCGCATCAGCCCCGGACCGAGACGGTAGTGGTCAGGATGAAGATAGCCCAGAGGATTGCTGAAGCACAGAAGTTAACATTGCAAGCGCTATTTCTCCATGTCATAGGATCAGATGCGCAGCTCACACACTTCAGCTTGCGGTCAACGGCGCGCATCGTTCAGTCGGCCCTGCGTACGAGCTGACGAAAGCGCTGAGTCGCATAGTAAATATTTTTCGCCAATCTAAATTTTGGACTGAGCAACTCAGAGAGGCCTGCGGGAAAGACTTAATACCACCGACTGGAACACGCTGGAATTCACTGTTGCCAGCACTGAGGCGCCTTAGTGAGGTAAATCTTAATGGCCCTGATATCGTGCAGGTTTGCGATGCGTTGACTGACTGAAGGCCTGGAGGCACAACCACCACACAGACCTTGGCAAAGGACATGCATTATTAAAAACGGAACCTGAAAAAGGGACAGAGAGGGGACGACACGACACGTTCTGTCGTGTCGTCCCCTCTCTGTCCCTTTCTCGGGTTCCGTTTTTCACCATGTACCAACTGCCCTGCACCCTTGCCCTTTTGCCTTTGCTATGCATGATGATCGTGGCGGTGATGGGAATATAATTAGCGGTCCCTAAACCTAATATGAAGTACGTAGGATTAGCAAATACAGAAGTTAGCGCCGCAAGTGAAAAGACACTTGGATACACCGCGTTATCTCGCATTATGGGGTGAAACGTAATTGTGTGTTTACGTAGCAGCAGATCAGAACCGGAAATTGGAAATGGGAAGAGAAGCCTGGAATCGAACCAAACCGGAAATATTTTTTTCCTGCACCTCAATGAATCGAAGCTGAAGTGAACAATATGAGGCGGTTATCTGTTCAAAAAGCCGTTCACGCAATGACGTTTCTCCTCAGGAATTCCCCACATTGCGCTCATTCATTGGTAGCTTGGTGTGTTTGCTCACGGAGCAATGTAACGCGCAACAAAAATGGGTAACGGGAATGCCTGGAAGACTAAGCCACGGTCCAGAAGTAAACAGGAAGCGGTTCATGTTTTTTTGTGTGATTGGATTGTTGGAACAGCAAGGCGAGTACCCCTGTCAGCGCTTTCCCACGTGTCCCAACCACACTTCGATGGCTTTCTGTTCCTGAGCCAATCGCGAACCGATTAGATTTATTTGAGACAGTTCAAGATGTTAGTTTTGGCACATTGGATCTCATCCCCAAGCGTGCCAATGTGCCTAAAGCGAATCAGAACCGAACCGAAAACATATCTGTTCCTAATCCATTCCCAGCGTGGCAGCGCCCCTAAATTATGCGTAATGGGGAATGTAACAAACCATATCCTTGTTTTCCCAGAGAGATGTCTATGCAGCAGTTGAGAAACTTGTGCTAGAGAACAACAGCCACCACCCTTCAACGGCCGTAGAAATGACACCACCAACGTTCACCCTCTCTCGGGTGAAAGAAAAGCAGAATTTGCTGAAAGCTCTCGGTGATGCAACTGATAGGCTCCAGGGCGATGGGGTGACATCCAGCATCCTCCATCTGTGTGTTGCTGCGTGCTATTCACAGGTGAAATCCGTTGAGACAGAAGAGTAAGTGCTGCCCTTTCTGAGGTCGAATTAATAACTGAATGATCACGTTGTACCAAGTGAAGATCTTGCTTTGCATTGTGCGTTGACGAAGCTTGAGTGAGCGTGTTTTTGTCTCCTGACTCATTTACCATTACAACGATATACCAAGTTGCCCAAGTGTGCGCCTTAAGTTGCGCGTTTAGCACAGTCTTTGGTCGCATAACACGCTGTCTATACAGTGTGTTCAAGATAAGTTGACCAAATCGCTTGACAGAGAGCGCGATTAACCGAAACCTGAGCCTGTCTTTGTGGTAAGTGAGTCAAGAATGGTGCTAAATCAAAAGTAGTACCTGTTTATAACTCAAGTAGCAAAAAGATAGGCTCAGGTTTCCGTTTATCGCTCTCTTTGTGAAGCGACCTGGTCAACTTACCCTCGGACACTCCGTATAACCATAAACGGGAATGACTAAACAAATAAAAAATAGAGTCCGGCCTGAGTAGATAGCCGGCGAGCGCGGCTTTGTGCACGCTTTTATCCCTAGGAGTGGACTACGCGTGTGAAGCTCTGCATTTGCTTTTTTCGCCCTTTTTCTCCTGCTTCATTCGAAGGGCATTAGGTTGTGTGCCGCAAGACAATTTTTTAGGAATGAAGTTTGACGTTTGTACTATGAATATAAAAAGGAGACCCAATTGCGTCTCTCGCGGCTGAAAATGATTTAAATGGCAGAAAACAATCAGCCAGCGGCATGCCCCCTTTACAGGTTTTCTGAACTACAAAAGCAGCTCCTCCAGAAAGTCAATCAAAAGATACCCCCCCTTCTCGAAGATGACATGATGTAGCAAGCGTTCTGTGCCCTCGACAGAAATTACGGACATGTCACCCAACTGTCGCAGAAGGATTGAAGAAGGCGTCCAGTTCTGAAGCACGTGCTTTCACGGAAAAGCTTCTCAATTCCCTCGAAAAGGTATGCAAATGTTCTCGCAGATGTCGCCCTACGATTACGACAATTGTCTGGACGAATGAATGCTACGCGTGCCATCTCAGTATTGCGTCCCCTAATTCAACCTCCCGTTTTTATTTACACTCAATCCAGCCAACGGCCCCGTCCCCTTTTAACTGGAAACTGAGCACTGCAGAAACAGAGAACAGAGAGATGGCGTCATGTATGTGGTATTTGTGTTACAGACAGGTGATACATGGATGCCTCGTTTGAAACCCTGGGGTAGATAATTCAAAAATAGCTGCCCCTAACGATATAATCTCACCAGGGGTGGCGTCATTGGCCCATTCGGCAGAATTCATGCACTCCGGGGTTTATCTGCTTGCACTCAATAAAATTATGCTGGCTAAAATCAATAAGCCAAAAATTTCAACGTTTCATATAAGCATTGATGCCAGGGCCACAGAACACTCACCCCACGAAGGATGCCCTTTAACGAATATATTCTGCAAAATGCCTCGCATCAATACTGTGTGATTTATTGGACAAATTAATTTGTTCCGGTTTGCGTATTTCTGCGCGAATGACGCTCTTTCTTTCCTCTATGCACCCCCGAACAACGTGGTCCACACATCCCCCCCCCCCCCCCCCCCCGTGGTCCACAAATGGGAGTACTGAAAGATAAAGCAACAGCCACATGCGGCATCCTTTCCTCGCATACCGGCACGATCGGTATCTCGCCTACCTTCGAGCGCAACAGCCAACAATCTGTATCGGGCATCAGGTGTGCGAGGAGGAATACCAAATAGTTTTCAGTTGTTAGCTATCTTTAGTTGTTAGCTGACATCTTTGAATTGTCCAGCCCGAGGATTTAAATGAACACCCTACACTCTATAGCGCGTAGATTTGTAGAAATCCAGCGAACCGGTAGAATGTAGGAAGGGAGTTGCCTCAGGACAGAAGCCGCCGATATTTCGAACAAAGACTGTTGTTCTTCTGGACGCCCAGAAGAAGAACAGTCTCTGTTCGAAATATCGGCGGCTTCTGTCCTGAGGCAACTCCCTTCCTAGACTCTATAGCGCGTTTCCCAAGATAAGCTCCCCAGACCATTGTACGAATAGAGCGATAAACGGAAACCTGAGGCGATTTTTGTGGTATTTGAGTTAGAAACAGGTTCCACGCCACGAGTAGAACCTGTTTCTAACGCAAGTACCACAAAAATCTCCTCAGGTTCCCGTTTATGGCTCTATTCGTACAATGTTCAGGGGTGCTTATCTTGGGACACGCGGTATACAAAGGACCACTTGTTTGTGATATGTGTACAAAGAAAGCACGGCTTATTTCCCTTTTCTCGATCGCCCTAGTTGTGAACTGTTCTGTTTGCAATAAGAATTCTGCATGGTGGCACTTGCAAAATATTTGGATGAATTACGCATGTCAGCTTTCTGCTCGGAAACAGTATAGGTCTCTAATTCATGTTTATTCACATTGCATGTTCCATACAGGACTCTGGTGCTCCTGAAGTGGCAGCTAATAATTCCCCAGGGCCTTGCGCGTCACAAGCACGCACAGTTTGGCACAGGTCTCAGACATATACCAAATGCTGGACGCGTTGACCTCCACGGATAAAGATGGAGATTCAGAGCTGGAAGCATACCTCAAAAGTGGGCACTCGACAGATGACCCTTTGTCTTTCTGAAAAAAAAAAAAAAAAAAAAAAAAAAATGCCGAAAGCTACCCAAAGCTTGCGAGATTAGCGACTGTGTGTCTCGGCATTCCAGCGTCATCAGGCGGAGTTGAGCGTCTGTTCTCAGTTGCGGGTGCGCACCAGCGCGCTCGCAGGGCGTCGCTTGCACCCCGTACGATTGAACAAATGATGATGGTATCTGAGTAGGATAAGGCAAAAGAAAAGTAATTCTGTCTGAGTTCAGTGTACAAGCTTCCAAGCAATAGCGTATAGGAAAGAAACGCGTACGCCCGCACATTAAAAAATGAAGTACCTGTGTTGTCTTGTATCCACATAACAGTTTTGTTCCCTTTTTTTGGGATAATAAAGTGCTTGTCACCTGCAAAAACAAATGACTACTCCTGGTTACACTGGGATGTGCTTGCTTACAGTACTATAATTTCGACAACTGCCTCAAGTGAATGATTCTCTATAATCCCCCACGACAGGGTGATACTTTCATAGGGCAGTACAGAACTGTGCATTCTTAACACTAACAGAACATCCGTACAATCCGTGGCCCCATTATGAAGTGCGCAGGGGATCGCCACAATGCGAGTTGCAAACGTGAATATCAGGTGCCCTTTACTGCCCGTCATGCTTTCCGATAAGTTTACAACAACCGGTCTTCGAAGAAATGTTTTTATGTAGAGATATACGCATATATAAGTTTGCAAGGCAAAATATGCAGCCGTTGCCCAGGTACGGATTGGTGCCAAATGGGAACAATGGGCTCTCGCAATATTAAAGCATTCTAGCAACAAGTCTCACTCCTGGAGGAACTTTGCGCCCTGACTGCGCAGATGCGCTTGACAGACTTTCTAAAACGGTCCTCCATTCTTCTAGCACTGTCTGCAGCGGCGATATTTTTATTCGGAGACCTATAATGCCTTTGTCCTGCTCTTGGTAAAGAACAGAGCTCCCCAAGTGGACCCATTCTTCTGAACGTACCATCACAATCTGCGAATAGTCCCGCCAGGACAAGTCTCATGCAGCTTAGCAGGCTGTACTTAGGTCGACACCCTAGATCTATGTGAAGTCTCCAGGCTGCGATGCGGATTGTTTGTAGGATGTTTCTGGGCAGTCGCCTTTACCATTCGTTGCTAGTAACGACAGACCTGTACTTACTGACAAAGCTCTCGAAAAGTCCACTACAGTCATGAAGCTGAGCTCTCAACTTGCAGAGGAGATGGTGTTACCCTGTATGAGTCCTAACTGACTATAATGGACTGCTCCAGAGGTCAGATGTCCGTTACCTCACGCTAGGGCAATGCCAGACGACAATGCCGGTTGAACTGAATGGCTTGCGCAATAGCGTGTGGTAGTAGTGTCGCATCGCCGCCGTCCATGGGCCAACACAAAGTATACGTGGTTGCACCTGTGCCGTCTTGCATTCTCTGCGGTGCAAGTACAAGCAAGGATAAGCGGATGCACCGCATGGAAGCTCGAAGCAGATTTCTGACGAGCTGATTTCTCAGTCTTTGCCAGCAGAAGACAGCTATCTCATCATTAAAAAAACTCTCTGCTCTAAAGCCTAAAGGACGACAAACCACGAAGTTGGGGAGACAGCCTCAGGCTGACTCGCGGCTGCTGGGATAGTGTATCCTTCTCGTTTTACCCATTTTGGGCCATGCTCCTGTCCCTCTTTCTTAGGGCTTCATGACGTCTACTCAGTACATGTTACCGACCCACAGCACTTCCACAGCCCATTGCAATTTGCACTTCTTCCTTCCACTTGCCCGCTACATCACCTGGCAGAGTATCCGTGCTACGGCTTCTTCGTCTTCTTGGTCTTCATAGGTCATGTTCCCTGTACATTCGGTTGTACATAGCCCAACGCTATCATTCTCGTGTCCGTTGCTGATTCCTAGAACCATTCCCAAAGCTTCTACTAATGTCGAACAACTTTTTGAAGACATCTGCTGAGATTCTGAAGTGTTGACCGTCAAGCAGTTCAGTACGGAAAAGTATGTAAGTGAACCCATTGTTCCCAAATGGGAACTGAGGAAATGTTTGACTCACATTAGACTATCTGGGTAGCGAACTTTTATGACACACGGATTTGTTCATTTATGTCCCTGCAATCCCCAGTGGCAGTTACATAAACGGAAACGCGACGCACCTGCAGCACGTGATGGAAACTAATTGCCAGCAAAAATTGCAAATTTGGTAAATGTGGCAGACGAATCCCTCTATCAGCTGAAAATATAAACACCTAAGTTCAATTTCAGGCCATACTTTTGGAGCATTAGTATCTCGACATACAATGCAAGCTGATTTGAACATCATATTAGCGTTAAGAAAGCTGCGCGATCGCATAGACTAAGGTTGTGTTTTTGTTCCCAAATGCAAACAATGGTATCAAATGGGTTCACCTGCATGTTTACTAGTCGCATTGTGGCGAACGATTGCGCACTTTGTAACGGGGCCACCGATTGTCCGGAGGTCGTGTTACTGTTAAAGGTACAAAAGCTCTGTACGAGCAAGAGCTCTGCACAGGCGCAATTTTTAAGCCCCAACCCGACCCGACGCCGACTGGCGTGGCCCAGTTCCCGGCCTGGCAGAGGCCCACGACTCCATGCGCGCACTTGACCCGGTCCGACAAATTTCCCGGCTCCGACATTGATAAGCCGGCCCATGCCCTAGTTTGGCCCCCATGGCATGGTGAACGCTCCCTATACAGCGCTGCACGCCCGTAACATCCTCAGGCGACACAGCGATGGCATCCCATTATGAAATACTCTAGTTTTAGCAACTCGTCCTTATCCCTAAACAAACTACCGATTCAACGGGTTCGGAAAGCTCAGACGAAACGAAATCGAATGGGTTCTAGAGAGTGATATGGTTCAAAACTTCCATATCGAATCGAGCTCGGACAGTAGGGTGATTGCCATCGTCATCTTTATTGTCTCTCGCGTCCCCCGTCGCTCCTTGTCATCTGCAAGAGTGTTCTGTGTGAGAGCGTGTTGTCGTGGGGTAATTATTGCCGTGCGGAAGCTCCAGCGTCGAGGAATTCAGACATTTGAAACATTCTTCTTCGATGACGGTGTCTCGAGCGTAGTCTCAGATGAACGTGAGCTCCTCGGAAGCTGCCTTTGTACTCAGCTGCCCTACCCTGCACTGATGCATACATGATGCCTACATGATGTGTGCATGATGCCTGATGCACAGACGCCTACAAGCTGCCCTGCACAGATGTAGTAGATCTAGTACACACCTCGCGTATGCGCCAATCTCGCCAACAACAACTTTATTATTTCAACTGTGTCTTGCCACTTGCTGCTGTCCTGTACATAACTTGCTATCCAATGCCATAATTAGTAGACCACTACAGCGAGAAACATCCTGAGGTGAATTTAAAACCCCAAAAACCAGTGCAAAATCGATTACTTTTTAGAAGATTGTCACCACCGCTGCTCGCTTCGACCGACGCCATACGTCTGATAGCTCAGTCAGGAGGCAGCTTTCGGCAGAGATTTACGAAATGATGTAACGCAAAAGGCTCGTGGAAACGAATTTGGGATAACTGCGGCTTGCTCGATGATTTCTAATGTGCACGCGGGCGTCTGGAATGGAAAGTTTCGTTTTGGCAGAGACGACTATGTAGAACCTTCCTAACTTGCCAAAACTCGGCGTGAAAGACAAGCAGACACCTTCGAGTGTGGAGAGCCCGCGATGGGTGCATGTTACTGTCGCGCATACTTCACCTTTCCGCGCGCTCGCTCACTCCTGGGTACCACGCTCTTGGTCCACCTCGCTCCCGTCGAGCTGTCGGCTTGCTCACTCAGCGACAGGTCATCTTCGGCTAGCGCACTCGAGCTCATTATTCGGTCAACCCTGTAGAGGACGGTGGTCTTCCTCTACATGAGCCCCGACCGGCGATGATGGTATGCCACGGAGAGGCGATGACGGTGGCCTGTCTCCATGGCCGCGCCGGTGGAACTGAAGCCGGTGCTCCACGCGCGTGGCCATCGTTGTCGTCGTTGTCGTCGTCGCTACAGGGGTCCCCCGGCCGTCAGATGCGTTGCGGACGCATCGCAAGAACAGGGGACAGCGGGAACAGCGGGAATAGGGGCACGGCACACGTTGGCGGCGTTTCGGAGGGGATGAAGACGGGGAGAGCATCCGTGCGTAGGTGTGGACGGGAACAGCGATCCGTCGCAGAGAGAGTGAGGCGCTCGGTGTCGTGGTCCTGGGGTGCCGCGACCGGCACGGGAGCCGAAGCTCGATAGTCCCAGGGGGCGAGAGTGAGGTGCCGAGACGGGCTTAAGTGTGCCGAGGCGTCGGCTGCCGCGACTGCCGCAACCGGCAGGTGAGCGCAAGGCTCGAGTGTCGCGGCCGGCAGTGAGAAGCGTGAGAAGACTTGAGCGAAGAGTGCGGTAGGAGTGAAGGTGGGCCGTGTGTGCCGGAGGTAGAGCTGCTCGATGGCGTGGTCAGAAATTTGGGATGGTGAAGGGCCGAATTGCTCCGGACGTGATGTTTTTTGTCCGGGTCACCAAATGTAGAGGACGGTGGTCTTCCTCTACACGAGCCCCGACCGGCGATGATGGTATGCCACGGAGAGGCGATGACGGTGGCCTGTCTCCATGGCCGCGCCGGTGGAACTGAAGCCGGTGCTCCACGCGCGTGGCCATCGTTGTCGTCGTTGTCGTCGTCGCTACAAACCCTACCTCACTCATGTTAGCTATTCACACAATTCTTGATTTTCTCGCTCATAATCCGCTCAACTCACCAGTTCCTCACTCATGCTCACTCATCCACTCAACTCTTCTCTTGCTCACTCATGCTCACTCAACTCACCGCTTGCTCACTCCTCCGCTCAATTCTCTGTTTGCTCACTCATGCTCACTCACTCGTCCACGGCCGTCCGTTCGCTCACCAATGCTCAGCTCATTTGCCAAAATGAGCATGAGTGAGCATGAATGACCATACTCGCAAGTGAGTTTTGCCGAGGTATGGTCCGAACAATACAACGCAATTAATTGCACTGGAATCACAATCTGCAACATCAATAACATGACTGTTACATCGCGCTTCTCCAGCAAGGCGCCATTTGCGAAGTCGCCACAGGAACACAAAATCAGGCACGACGGCGGCGGACGCCACGCTATACATCAGATTCTATTCTGTAGTTGGATCTTGAGTTACTGTGACTGTTTTACATTTCGAAAACATCATTAACAAAAGTCCTATACTGAATTTAAATTACATTAGTGATCAGCTCATGCTTTCTAACTGCACGACGTAATAGCGAGTACCGAGTCGGACGTCTCTTTCGCTTTTTCATTGTCGCGCCGGCGGTTGGGCCAGTGTGAGTCAGGGTTGCGAGAGAACAGGATGCCGCGTTTGAACTGATACATTTCGAAGTTTCAACGGTTGAACTGGGCTCTGGATGCCGCGGCTGTCAGAGCTGTCAGGCAGCTGTCAGAACCGTCAGGCTGCCTCAGCAGTGATCGATTTATATCCCTGTCAAGCGGTGTGGGGTGCAGATGTGGGATGGGCACCCAGTTCACAAACCTCAAGACGACCGCGCAAAGACCATGAGTGGGGGCAACCGGACAAGATTAGCTGGAGAATTGTTGCGCTCCCTTTCCAGTGATGTGCAAGCCCATCACTGGAAATCCAAGCGGTGCACATAAAGATGCGCCTCCAAGAGAAAAGGTAGATCCGGTCCGCATGCGAGCAATTTTTGGTAAGCACTAATTTCACTATTGTGTTTTGCATGGACATACGTTACCACTGCGATTCCAGATTAGTGCCGCGCAGCGTGTCCCGGTACAGAGTTCCCGAAAATCAAGCAGAGCGTCCTGACATTCCTCCAACGATTGTAAGACCTGCCGGGCCAGAGTGTGCACAGAACTACTGTGCCTTGTACTTTAAGTATACTGTGTATACACATAATAAACTCATCATGAAAAGCCCTTTGTATACAATGTTTTCTCTATACTTTGTATAGTAAAAGCCTTATACTTATAGACTGGATATACAGAATATCCAAAAAATGTGTTTCAATTGTATACGCAAACTGTATACAGTGTATATAGTACAATTTTATACACTTGTATGAAATGTTCATAGCCTATTTTGATTATGGTAAAGCCGGACCTAGTAGCCAAGAGGGATGGCCAAGTCGTCATTCTCGATGCTCAATCGTCAGCACTGGCATTGCGCTGGAACTGGCCCACGCCCCCAAAGTGCTGAAGTACGATCGCCCGGACATAACTGGACACGCGAGTGGGAACACGCCGGGCGAGGCTCTCGTCAGCAGCATCACCCTCTCCTTTAGGGGCATGTGGGCCAAGGACAGTGCCGACCAGCTCCTGGACATGGGCCTCACGAGACGGGACATATCTACCATAACTATCATCGCGCTCCAAGGAGGAGTGAGGTGATACAAAACCTTCGGCAAGATGACGACGGTGGTTGGTAGCCACTGGTGAAGCGGGGCCCGGACCTAGGGGGCGACGTAGTTTCTGGTATTGCTTTGGCAAGACCTGTTTGGGTATTGCTCCCCTTGAGCAAGAATTGATTTTTAAAAAAATAGCTAAATGTATGATAAAAAGTATGACACCCACCATGTTTTTGAAATGCAGTCCATTCAAAGACGAGTGATAGGCGGCAGTAAGAATAATCTGCTTTCTGGAGGGGGGGATAACTGGGGGATAAAAGCCAACCTGTTACCTCCACGTGGTGCCCCCTGGACCTTGGTGTGCGTGCGTTTTGCAAGCGACTACCAAGCGACTAAAACAGGCTCTGGTGACTAGGTGGTGACGTCCTTTGTGGGTACCTCCGTTGTACTGTGTGTGCCCTCTGCTGTTGGCGCTGCTACAAACTTTTCTCTTTTGAGACCGCCGCCACTGCGAGCGGGTGACTAACAGCTTCGAGTGCCTGGATTCCTGTTGCGACCGACTTGGAGGCCTGTCCGGAGTGCGCCCGAACGTTCAACACCCGTCGTGCTGTTCTGCAGCACATCCGGCTATCTCACAGTGGCCCTCCTGCCCAGCAACCTGACGGTGCCCAGCTACCTGATGCTCCTGAAGCCCGGGACTTCCCCTGCAGTAACTGTGAACGACGCTTTGCTACCAGACGCGGACTTACAGCTCATCGTAATTGGATGCACCCTGCAGTGCGCCCCCCTGATGAAGACTCGTCGCCCCGAATGCCGCCGTTGGAGTTCCCGCCCCCTGTGGAGGTCCAATCTTCCAGCTCCCCGAGGAACCCGCTGCCAAACCTTTCCTGTGACGCCTCTGGCTGTCTGCGGGATTCACGTCTAGAGCTGGCCTGGGACAGCACCTGAGGATGGCTCATCCAGACCTGGCTAACGAGCAGGTCCTAGTCCAGCGTAGTCGTCCAAGATGGTCCGAAGAGGAGTGCCAACGACTTGCCCATGCCGAAGCTGAACTTCTGCTACTGGGTGTCCGGTTCATCAAACCAAGCACTGTTGGAGCACTTTCCAACCCGCTCCCTTGAGGCTCTGAAAGGCCACCGACGGAGTAGTGACCACAAGCAGCGCGTGCAAGCGATCCTGGCGGTCCTACAACTTCAGGCTACTGCGTCTCCGGGACCCGCATCTCCTACTCCATCGCCTCCAGATTCATCGCCCGGTTCTGGTGATACTCTGCCCACTCCCACCCAGTCAGTGTCTTCGGCGAGGTCCTCGGACGAGGCGGAGGGGGCTCGGTCTCCGGGCTCGCCCTACGCCTCGACGTCTACTGCAGCGCCCTCTCACCCGACCACTTTGAACCATCGGGCCGTCCTCATCGACCACTTAGGGAATCTGGCTGGACGACTTACACATGGAACTCTACAGATCTCCCTTGCGGGGATTATCCAGGCAGCCTGCTCGGGGGCCGGGGTCCTCCCTCGTCTTTCAACATTCCTGGATGCCCTCTTCCCATCCAAACCTGGGGATCGACTACCTACGGGTAGACCCCGTAGTGCTCCGGCGCGGAGTAGTAGGAAGAGGAGACGCGCTGAATTTGCCAGAATACAAGATTTGTACGTCCGCTCCAGAGGTGCCTGCGCCCGGGAGGTGCTGGGAGAGTCTGGCCCGCGGAGTGTGGGCGATCCAGGGGTCCTCGACTACTGGAGTGGAATCATGGCGCCGTCACCTCCCGACTTCACTGAGCCTCCGAAGCCTACTCCTGCATCTGTGGCCTGGGATGCCATGCGACCCATCTCGGAAGAGGAGGTCGTTAAGACCCTTCCTAGATCTGCTACCGCCCCTGGGCCTGATGGTGTTACCTCCCGGCGCTTTGCGTCTGCCAATCCCCGTGTCCTCGCTGGCGTCCTGAACCTGTTCCTGCTCCTGGGTGACGTCCCAGCTCGCCTCAAGTCATCCAGGGTTACCTTTATTGCCAAGACAAGAAGCCTAGCCGGTCCGGGAGATTTTCGGCCTATCGCCGTGGCCTCTACAATTATCAGGCTCTATCATAGGGTGTTGGCCTCCCGGGTTGCTCACCTCCTGCCCTTCGACCCACGACAGAGGGCCTTCCAGCCGGCTGATGGATGTGCCGATAACGTCCTCCTTCTGGAGGCGCTGCTGGCTGAGAGCAGAAGACGCTGCAGGTCGCTCTACCTCGCCACGCTGGACATTCAGAAGGCCTTCGATTCAGTGTCCTTCGGTGCGATCCTGGCAGCAGCAAGAAGAGCAGGTCTCACGGACCCGCTTGTGGCTGTACGGGGACTCATCAGTCACCATCAGTGCCGGATCCTTCGTGCGGGAAGTGAGGGTGACTCGTGGAGTGCGCCAGGGCGACGCCCTAAGCCCCGTTCTGCTCAATTTTGTCATTGATGGTCTCCTGGCGAGCCTCCCAGACCATATCGTGTGGCCCTTAGACGCACAGGGTGTCGTTAACGCCCTCGCATTTGCTGACGACCTCGTCCTATGTGCGGCTACCCCGGGCGGACTTCAAGAGCTACTGGACAAGACCCAGGCCCACGTGGAACCACTGGGCCTTCGATTCAACGTCGCTAAATGCTCCACCCTTTCAATCACAGCTTCAGGTCGCCAGAAGAAGTCCAAGGTGGAGGAGCTGTCTTTTGTGCTGGCGGGTGCCCCACTTCCTGCGATCTCGGTCACTGAGCTTTGGAAATATATTGGTATCCACCCCAGGCGGCCGCTCACGTCCAACCATCATTGCTGAGATTCGTGCCCTCCTCGATCGTCTCTCCAGGGCGCCCCTGAAGCCGCAGCAGCGGTTGGAGCTTCTCCGCCTGGTGGTTCTGCCTCGTCTACAACACCGCCTTGTCCTGGGGAGGCAGAGCAAAAGAGTGCTGAGGGAGTCTGACGTTTTGGTGCGCGCGGCAGTGCGCAGATGGCTACGTCTCCCGCTGGACCTGGCCGTGGCCTTTTACCACGCCCACATTAAGGATGGGGGCCTGGGCATCACTGCCTAAACGACGTCGGTTCCACGACTGAGGTGGTCCAGACTGACCTCACTGGGATCCTCGACGCTTCCTGGCGGGATGGCGGCGCTGCGGACCCCGGTGCTTCAGTCCGATCTACGAGCGGCGAGGGAGGCTGCCACCTTCGACGGAGTGTTCTTGTCGACTCCTGCCTTTTCCAGGGGATACTGGGCCCGCAAGCTCTACGCCTCGATCGATGGACGAGCCTTGGGGGATGCCAGTGCTGTCCCCAGTGTCCACCAGTGGATTCGAGGGGCCTCTCGCCTCTTCACGGGGCGGGACTTCATTGATGCTGTGAAGATCCGGGGGGACGCTCTTCCCACCAAATCCAGGATGGCTAGGAGGAGACCTGCTGCTGACCGTGGCTGCTCCCTGGGCTGCCAAGCGCCGGAGACCTTGGCGCATATTGTGCAGTACTGCGGCGGGACTTCAGGGATGCGCACGAGGCGGCACGACCGGGTCGATGTCCACATTGCGGCCTGCCTTCGGCGCCACGGATGGTTCGTCCAGAGAGAGCCCCACATTCGAACCTCAGTCGGGCTCCGGAAACCAGATATTGTGGCCAGGAGGGACGAACTGATCGCTGTTGTTGATGCACAGGTCGTCGGCTGCTCGCAACCTCTGGACGACGAGCACCAGCGGAAGACCAGCAAATATGCAACCAAGGAGATATCTGGTCTTCTACGGGCCGGGGCCAACCTCGGTATCTCCTACACGTCGGCCACCTGCAGCTTCAGAGGTGTTTGGTCTGCTGAATCAGCTGCTGATCTACAGTCTAGGGGCCTCACCAAAACCGATCTTCGGATAGCCACCATAAAGGCACTCCAGGGAACGATCGCCACCTGGCGTTGGTCTAGGAAAGCGACTACAGGAAGACGCCTCCTTTAAATACGTCGTACTATTGTTAGGGCACAGGCTACGCCGGGCACTCATTGTGAGGCTGACTCCTGCCTAAGTGGAGGCATGTTGTTTATTGTATCTTTGGTACTAATAAAGAATTTTAATAGCTAACTGACACAAATGACGACCAAGTATCATACCCACCATGCTTTTGTAATACAATCCATTCAAAAACGACTGAGAGGCGGTAGAAAGAATAATCTGCTTTGATAATGATGATAATAAGGGGTTTCATGGCGCAGTGACAACGAGGATCATAATGCGCCAAGACTATCTTGAAGTTTAAAACACGTTTAACTTAAAAATAAGCTGATTAATTTAAAAAAGGGGGAAAAGTTCTGAGGTAGTGAAACACATAAAAGTGAGGAAATAAGACATTACAATTCGTTGATGATGCCTGCACTTCTTAATAATGGAAAGGCGTCATCAAAAGGAATGATGGCTTCATCACCCAGCAATAGGGCTGGGTGAAGAGGTAAAGAGTATTTATAAAACTGAGTAAAGTAGTTTCGGGGATGTTGTTCGAAAGCAGGGCAGATAATGAGTATATGTACAACCGTAAGGTTTCTTCCTCAGTGCTCACACTGGGGTGCATCTTCTTCCCGTAGCAAATGTCCATGCGTTAGGTAAGTGTGTCCCAGCCTTAAGCGGCTTGGTAATACTTCCTGTAGTCGGTTTTGAAACTACAGTACCACTCTACCTATGTATGGCTTCACTGTGGGTAATTTGTTCCTGCTTTGTTCTTTCCAAACATCTTGCCATTTCACATTAATAATCTTTTTAGTGCTTGCAACATATCATCATACGGTGTGTCAAACGGTGTGATGTCATTGCCCTGGGTGGCTGCCGCTTCGCGGTCGGCCCTCTCGTTGCTGCTTATACCGACGTGGCTAGGAACCCAGCGAAGTGTCAAACTGTACCCTTCTTCTTGTATAACAGCTGCCATGTACCTAGCACGTCTCACTAATAGATCCTTGCAGGGTTGTGGACTAGATATGACACGTCCGGAGCTCAGGGAGTCTGTGTAGATGACTGATGATGGCATACGTGTCTGTAAAATGTGATTAAGAGCCACAACGAAAGCGTACATCTCTGCACTAAAAATCGATAATACATTGTTAAGGCGGTGTGAATTTGCGCATGTGCCGCTTACCATGGTGCATGATACTCTCATGTTGGTCTTTGAACCATCAGTGTATATGTCAACATGATCACCAAGGCTTTCTTTCATGTTGTATTTCTTCAACGGCATTTTCCCGTTTATTGAACTTAGTTATCGAAACACTGTACTGTGGTACCGGCTGCCAAGGAGAAATCATCTTGCTGGCCTCTAAGGAAGAATGGACGTAATGTGTAAAACCAAAGAATTCAATATCTCGTTCAAGCCGAATGCTAAAATATGGTATAGCTTTGGGCTTATTTATGAAAGGGTGCTTGAAACGAGTGCCCTTTACGCAGGGCAAAGCAGGGTGTTGAGGGCAACCTCTAATTCTTAAACCATACGATGTTCCAAGATAAGAACGCCGTCTTTGTAAAGACCACTCATTCGATTTGACGTACAGGATCTCTATCGGATTGGTCGTGAAGGCTCCAAGCACCAACCGTAATCCTAGGTGGTGCACGGAGTCCAATGCCTTCAAAACTGAAGGGATCCGTAAACGAAACATGCGTAGTCTTAACTTCACACGAACCGTGGAGGTGTATATACTATGGAGCAGTGCGACGGTCTGCACCCCATGAGTCATGTGATAAGATTTTAAGTATGTTGGAAGCTTTAAGACATTTTACTTTTAGATTCTTTATGTGGGTCAAGAAAGTAAGCTCTCTGTCAAATGTGACACCGAGAAACCCGTGTTCCTCATTAACAGTCAGGCTGTGACCATTTATATAAAGTGCAGGGTTTGGAAAAAGTCCTCTTTTCCTGGAAAATGAGACACAGACTGTTTTTTTCTGCAGAAAAGGTAAATCCGTTCTGGTCAGCCCATTTAACGAGTTTGTTTATTGTGAGCTGCAGCTGCCTCTCACATGTGCTCAACTTTGCTGATGAGTATGTAATTTGGACATCATCGACGTACAAGCAGTACGATATAGATGGAGGTGTAGCGGCCAACTTCACTGTCATTGACATCGCTTGTGGCCCCGCGAGTTCTTACCTCGAGCGTAGGTGTCCAGCGCACCCGCAGTTCATTAAAACGCCATTCTTCCTTCACAACTCTGCAACGGCGAATGGTGCCCACTGGGTTTCTTTTCGCACAAGCTTTCCCCAACTCAGCGTCGCTATAGCACCTTCGGGAGGGAGCTTCTGGCGGCGTATCTCGCTGTGAAACACTACAGGCATTTCCTAGAAGGCCGATCTTTCACACTGCATACCGACCACAAGCCCCTCGTCCATGCCCTACGCAGCCCGAACACCATCCACTCTCCCCGAGAAGACCGTCACATGGCATTCATACTCGAGTTCACTGACGACATCCGCCACATCCCCGGAACTTCCAACTACGCTGCCGACGCCCTGTCGCGGCTTGACATCGCCGCCGTTTCCACACAACCGTCCCGGGCGTCCGTTGACTTCGACGCCATCGCCTTGGCACAGGCGACTGATACCAAACTGCACGCCCTTCGCGACCAGCCATCGGGCTCTCTTAAGTTCGCCCAGAGCCCCTTGCCATCCACCACCACGCTACATTGGTGCGACATCTCTACCGGTTCGCCGCGACCCTTCGTGCCGTCCGAATTCCGCCGCTGCGTCTTCGACTCATTGCGCAACCTTTCGCACCCTGGCATTCGGGCATCACAGAAGTTGATTCAAGAACGCTATATTTGGCCTGGCATAAACCGCGATGTCCGCCGTTGGACCCGCTCCTGCCTGTTCTGCCAACGGTCGAAAGTTCATCGCCACACGGTTTCCCCACCCGGACTTTTCCTCACCCCGGATGTGCGGTTCGACCGCGTTCACACTGATATTGTCGGCCCCCTTCCTCCGGTACATAGCAAGCGCTACTTACTAACATATCGACCGCTTCACTCGCTGGCCGGAAGCCATACCACTCGCCGACATAACTGCAGAGTCCGTAGCCTCAGCCCTCCTCTCTGGCTGGATTTCTCGGTTTGGCGTCCCGTCTTCCATAACAACAGACCGAGGCCGACAATTGGACTGCCACCTCTTCAGGGAGCTCTGCCACCTGCTCGGCACCGAGCACATACGTACCACCGCCTACCACCCCGTCGCCAATGGTATATTGAACGTCTGCACAGGCAACTCAAGGCAGCCCTCTGTGTCGCGAACGATACGCGACCCTGGCTGGATCGTCTTCCCCTTGTGCTCCTAGGCACCCGCTCGTCCCTGAAGACAGACCTGCGCTGCTCTTCAGCCGACCTCGTGTACGGCTCGCCCCTACGGCTGCCCGGAGCTTTCTTCACACCAGTCGATTCGTCAGCTGTGCCCGACCCCTCCTCTTACCTCGACCGCCTACGTTCGATATTCCGCGACATGGTCGCAACACCTCCTCGGACCCCTCGCCGTTCCCGCACAATCTTCTGTAGCCCTGACCTCGACACAGCAACACATGTTTTCGTCCGACGTGACACCCTTCGCGCACCACTCCAGCCACCATATGATGGTCCCTTTAAGGTACTTCACCGTGCCGACAAATACGTCGAGGTGCAGCTGCCCCGCGGTCCCGACACCATTACCTTGGACCGGCTGAAGCCCGCCCACCTCGCGGACATCGACGCACCCCTGCCGCCCACAACCCACCTTCCCTCCCCTGCTGCACTGCCCATTGCTGCCAGCGGTCACCGACGCGCGCGTCCGCCAACACGCCACGTTCGCTGGACTTCACCTCTCGTTCAACCCTCCACAACCCGGACTACAGGACAGTCCCTCCGCTGCAGGGGGGAACCCTTGTAGCGGCCAACTTCACTATCATTGACATCGCTTGTGGCCCCGCGAGTTCTTACCTCGAGCGTAGGTGTCGAATGCACCCGCAGTTCATTAAAACGTCATTCTTCCTTCGGCCATCACTTGTATCGGACCTCGTTTATTGTAGCGCAGCTACAGAGGGATAGCACTAGCAATAGAATTCATTTTCATTATAAAGAGAGTGACACTCAGTACGGAGCCCTGGGGAACTTCATTCTCTTGAACAAATAATTGTGACAGAGTTGTTCCTAGTCGAACCCTGAAAGTTCTCCCATTAAGAAAATCAATGACACACCGTAGGAGTCGCCCACGTATGCCAACACTGTGAAGATCTCGAACAATACCATACCGCCAGACAGTATCGTATACCTTTTCCAGATCAAAGAACACTGAAACACAGTGATTTCCCCTGACAAAGGCTTCTCGAATTGTGGTTTCGAGGCGGATGAGGTGATCACTTGTTGAGCATCCTGCACGGAATCCACACTGGTATTTACAAAGGCAATTATTCACCTCAAGGAAGTATACCAGCCAATTGTCAACCATTCCTTCGAAAGTCTTACCCAAACAGCTAGTGAGAGCGATGGGCCTGTAGCTGGTCGGATTTGAAAAACCCTTGCCAGGCTTCAGCAGTGGAATGACTGTTGATGTCTTCCATGCCATTGGCATCTGCCCCTTATCCCAGACTTTGTTGAAAACCATATTGCTGCTGAGCGCTGTAAGACGAGGACTTAAGAAGGAACACAACACATGCGCAAATTTGTTGAAAAGTTTTAGTAAACATTCTTTGGATTCCTCTGATAGGTGGGTGATCATGGGGTATGTCACGTTGTCTGGGCCAGGAGCAGTGACCTTCACTAAGGTCAATGCTCGCTGGAGCTCTACCATAGTGAATGGCTGGTTGTATGTGGCATTTTCGCCACCCATAGTTCATATCGCTTGTTTTTCAGCATCATTCTTTTGCAGACAGGAAATTTCTGTTGTTATGAGCAGAACTGGACACACTTTAGAAATGTTGACCTAGGAGATCGGCCTGTTCTTCTAAACTCTGGCCCCCATTAACATAAAGAAAGAAATAGATAAACTCTAGTAGTCTCCTTTAATTTTCCGGAGTCTGTCCCACACTTTCTTTGACGGTGTTCTGTGTGTTAGAGAAGAAACGAAATTGCACCAAGAAGACGTTTTTGCTTGTTTTCGCGTCCATCTCGCTTTGGCACGTGCTCTTTTGAATGGAAGGAGGTTACGTGGTGTTAGGTGTCTACGAAAGGATACCCCATGCACGATTTTGTTCCTTTCTCGTCTTCGCGCATTCGTCAGTCCACCAAGGTTTTGGAGGCTTGGGGAGCCGACCTGATGTCTGTGGAATGGAAATGTGGGCAGCATCTGTGATCATACTGGTAAGGGCACTGTTTACCTCTTCAATGGACATATCTTCAAAACATGACAAATGGAGGTTGACTTTCATTTGAAACTCACTCCACTTAGCCTGAGATAATTTCCATCGTGGTGGTCGTGTTGACACGAGTTCCCAACACCACGATATTTTAGGATGACAGGAAAGTGGTCACTTCCTCTTGGGTTCTGCTGGACTGTCCAGTCAAAACAATCGAAGAGGGAGGGACTGCATAGTGAAATGTCTAGACAAGAGACGCTTTGTGTTGAAGAGTTGATGTACGTAGGCTGTCCTGTATTAAGCAGGCAAACAGGCCTTGACATCAAAACTCTCTGTAACATTTTCCCTCGACGATCCATCCTTGTACTACCTCGCAAATGATTGTGAGCGTTTAGGTCACCAAGTATCATGAATGGCGCAGGAAGCTCGTCACAAAGATGCTCAAAGTCCTTTTGTTCGATTAAAATTGAAGGTGGAAGGTACAGTGAGCATAATGAGGCGTAACCTGTCGAGGTATATTTGTACAGCCACGGCTTCCAAGTCTGTGACAAGAGGGAAGTGGGTTGCAGGTATGGATTGTGGGACAATGACAACGACACCTCCAGATGCGGGGGTGCTGTCTGTGCGGTCTTTTCTAAATACGTTATGTCGATGAAAAGGATTTATACTGTTCTCATGTAGGTATGTTTCTTGTAAGCAACAGCAAAACGCCTTTTGTTCCTCTGTGAGGTCATTAATGTCATCGAGGTAGGAAAATAGACCTCGACAATTTGATTGTATTATATTACCTAGACCCATGAGAAGGAAGACGGAGAAGAGAAGGGGCAATATCTTCATCGTGCCTTGGATGCAAGTACATACCCCTATGAACTGTGTGTACACTTATTCAAGGAGGGGTTACACTTGGTGGAGGTAATTTCTGCGTGTCTTTTGTTCTGCTGCCCCTACCTCGACCAGATGTTTTCTCTCTCTTTTCTTTGCCCTGAGAGAGAACACCTGGCAAACTGGATTACGATTTCTGGGATAAGCAGTCATCGTTATTCAATTCCATGCTTTGTGACATGGTCTGGGATGGTTCCGGCATGGTTCCGTCCCAGACTGAGATTGTGCCATCAACATCACTGGAAGCTGTGGCTATCTCCGTGCTGCGTGCCTGGCAAGCCAGAGTGCTCCCAGGAGACGTAGGAACAGGAAGAGACACTCTCGTGTCTCCACCTTTCTGCTGGGGAGTTTGAGGTAGACACCCAGAAGTCTGGGTCTCTACAGATTTCCTCGGTGGTGCTACTCCCCTACGCGCCACCTCTGAGAAAGTGCCTTTTCTAGCGTACTCTGCTTGTGCTCTTGTTGCTTTATATGGTATGTTCTCTTCTGCTTTGATTCGAAGTATTTCTTTTTCCTCTTTCCACCGGGGACGAGATCTTGAGTATACTGGATGGTCGCCTTTGCAGTTTGCGCAACGCACCGTGTTCTCACATGATTCTGGTGTGTGGCCATTGCCTGAACATTTTGGACATGTTTCCTGTCCATGGCAGACCTGTGATCCATGTCCGAAGCGTTGACACTTGAACCAACGCCGCGGGTTAGGAACGTAAGGTCACACGTTGCAGTTCAGGTAACCTGCTTTGATGGTTTCAGGGAGTCTGTGCAGGTGGAATGACAGTACCATGTGCTTGGTTTGCATATCTTTGGCATCGCGACGCATCACTATCCGCCTCGCCGCCACAAGACCATGCTCTCGCAAAACCTTCTTCGATCTCGATATCGGAACAGTCAAGGAGCTCACTCTCGGAGATCACTCCCTTGACAATGTTCAGGATACGGTGTTTTGTGACTGACACTGGAATATCACCGAGTTTATAGACACAAGAGCTGAACTTTGGGATCTGCTTTCTACTTCAATTTGAATGTCTCCAGACGAGAGCTTCTTTGCTTTGTACGATTTCCCTATGGTCTTTTTGATTTCTTTTGCAATGAGGATTGGTGACACTTTCGATAACGGCTTTGTGTCGTCCTCAGCATGGGTCACAGAAAATTTCGGGAACCATGGCTCTGGCGACAGGTCTAAGCTGAGCGAGTTTATTGGTGCTTCGGTGCAGCGCCTCTTTTGACGCTGATCATGTTTTTTTGGAATGTACAGAATCCATACAAGGAAAAGAGTGATTTGGTGCACAGGTGTGTCGCCCACCATCGAGCCCAACCAAGGGAGCGTGCCCGGAACGCTAACACTTTCCTCTGCATTATACCCCAGTGCAGTTTTAGGAGGGTGAAAAACTTGCCCAAGGTTGACCCTCGCCGTCAAAGGAGGTGAAAAGAGGAAGAAAAGAGGAGCAAGGAAGGAAAGAGTCAAAGTAATGAAAAGCGAGATGGCGTCTAGCTGAATAATCCTGGCCGGGCCATCCAGGACCACCCGTCTATGGGCACCAGCAGGGGCCAAAGCGGTGTGTTGCTTCCCCGGAGGGGCCCCGGAGGGTCCCAAACAACCTGCGGGTCCACTCAACCGCCAGGATCACCTTTCCCGAGACACGGGACAGCCACGCAGCTATACGTGGATGTCTCCCTGCTGCGGCGACCCAACCGTGAGTGCAGGAGGGGGCTACTGCGGCTGCTGCCAGCGATGGGGGCGCCATTTTCCCGATGCCGGGCCTTCCCGTGCTGTAATCATCTGTTCTAGAAAGAAAAGGAGGCCTTGAGTGCAAGGGGAAGCTAGCAGAGTTTCGGTTCCTGAATTGCCGACAGCCGGCCGCGGTTATCGGCGAAAGCTAATTACGCGGAGTGCGACTTTGACGCTCGTTGCATCAGAAGAAACAATGCGGCTGAAACAACTGACCAGAAATCCTTGACAAGAACTTTAGAACATGTGGAATTAGGGGAAAAGGAACCGTGAATGGCCTGCTTTGCAAGCTCGGAGTAATGAAACGATTGAAAGACTGCTTTGACGCTGGGGATGGTAATCCTGGCGGTCCCTCCTTTCTGGGCTGCCGCCACAGCCGAAAAATATTCGTCTCTCCTGGAAGAGCCTGGTAGGCCCACAAACAAACATACCGCCTCAGGTGCATTCTGTCGTCGCTAAAGACATCGGGCCCTGACACCACAGAAATCATAAGGATGATTTCTCCTTATGATTTCTATGCCTGACACTATTACGTTCAACTCTCAGATGCGACGACTTGTTTTCTTTTCTTTTTACACAATTAATACACATTGAAAAGACAACATATGAAAACGGGAGTGTCACTGGAATAGCGAAGACAGCAGAAAGATTACATAATGCGAATTGGAATGATTTACGGGCTCGGCGCCCCCGGGGAGGAGGTGGTACCTCATACCACAAGCTCCCCTAGAATTCTTTGGGGCTCCGACTTACTTTCTTTTTAATCTAATGGCCTGCTTCCTGGAGATGTGGATTACAGTTTTGAAGTCAGTGCAAGGAACCATCGCAGGCCACAGGATCGTGGTGAATATTGTTCTTCACTGTATACCGGCAATACCCACTATTCCCAATGTTGTTGTCATATCAGCATTTCTTCATTTCTAATAAGGGGTTTGGTGTTGGATGGTGGACTTGCGAATCTTGCTGCACTGTATCTGGAATTTCGTTTCCCGAATTGTATTTGTGCTTCGGGCACAAGTCATGTCCATGTCATGCGCGCTTCCAAGGTGTACGTCACACAAGACATTCTGCGATATCCGGTGTATCTTTCGACAAGTGAGTGTCATGATTCACTAACACCTTTATTGGAGACATAGAAATAATCAAATCATTATTTCTATTCATAGGCGATGGGAATTGTTAAGGTGCCATAGGTCTTACTTCTGATAATATTGCAGGTTTCCCCACCATGACCCAATACTTTTGAGACAGTGGCTTCAAAGCGTATCTGAGCAGTCTTTTCACCCTTCTCAGACTCGAAGGATATGTTCCAAACACTTCAAGCCCTCATTATTTTACTTTAGCCACAACACGAAATGGCTGAAGGCAGGTGCTATCCCCACTATTTTCTCCTGGAAACAGGACAGTAGCACGGTAGTATATTAATTTCATTTTGTGATGCAGAGAGTTCAATACACACTTTTCAGGTATTGGCAGCGTTTGCACCTGGCCGGGTGTCCATGATGTTTATTCTACACTTGTTCATGAAATATGCAGGAATGACACTTGAATAAGATGTGGTACATTACAATTTATTTCATATGCAAAAAAGTGGTATGGCCGTAGAACAAGACAGATTAAAGCAGCCTTGGAGCAAGAATGAGATCGTGTACACACACGATGCCTGTCAAGAAAATAATTACTTCCATTTGTTTTCTTACTTACTTACATAATTACATCTTGTCACCTCTGGCAGGAGTAGGCAGTAATAATCAAGACTTGTATTATAGTACAAGAAAGTAACAGTTCCACAAAAGTACTAATGTCAGAGATGTGCAATAGCTATGACTGAGGTGTAACTAACGTGTATGTTCAAATATACCTCAATTTCGAGCATTATACAGTGAATGCTCTTTCAGTCAAACGTCACATTAGCTGAAACTCATGGTCAACTCAAACACACCGTGGTACACAGGGATATTCACTCTGTTGTCAAGTGCAATCCACTAGTCGAATTACTGCTTAGCTCAAACAAGAAGTGCTGGATACTGGCTGTTGAAGTTACTAAGTGTTTACTGTAGCACACAGTAAAGTACACCAAAGAAATAGGTATTACAATGAAAAAGCAAATACTGAAAACTGTTTAGATGTACTGTGGTACAAAGCTTTACTATTAATGCTTGGCTCCACACTTTGGCAATACCTTCTTCTGAAGGTGATGAAGCGCTTTCACCTGTCCACGAGGCACGGTGCCACATTAATGTCATTCCAGAGCATATGACTGCAGTGTCCACAGCCTGTGAAATTAGGATTTAAAAAATTGTGAAAATGGGAGCGCGCAAGCAACAGATTTGAAAACACAGTCTGTACATGCATATACGTGCAGTGAAATTCCTTCAAGTCAAAATGAATTGAGCAGAAATCTGTTTTGGTTAATCACACTGTCATGAACAATGTAGCATAACTCTATGATAAAGTCCACTACATAGATCAAGGACATCTGTTAGACCACTACAGCTCTGAGCCCGAACATATCATCTCACTGGTGAAAGTGATCATGAAGCGGTTCCTGCTGTTGAGGCTGCACGAACTGCCCCGCAAGATAACAGAGAAATCTCAGAAGGCCTACATCATGAGCAAGCTGACAAAACAAGTGCTCTTCATGAACCAGTGAGGCGGAGGTCACGACATGACCAATAAACAAGTTCACCCAGTCATGTTCGTTACATGTGCAAATTCTCCTTTAATATTTAGGCGCCAAGCGCCCTACGTTTCCTCATAATTTATCCTACAACTATGACAGCACCTATCACCTTTAAGGTCTCCCATTTTCCCGTGTCTGTGTGTCTGCTTAGTGAAGTGAAAATTTGAGTATTGACGTTCCATCGCCGTAAGAAATGACGCAGCGTACGTGTTTACAGACATTATTTTTCATGCTAGCACAACCTGCGGCTGAAACAGGTATACGAGACTTGGCATGAAAGGCTGGCATGACGTTGCAGCGTACAATATATGGAGAGGCGCATTCAGGAGGCAGAAAAACGAATACGTACCTGCACTAGCTGCCTTTTTTTTTTTGCTTTTTTTTGTGGATTGGCTTGGTTATATGGCGCTCATGCACTTCCGCTCGGCTTCGGCTACTATAATATGGCGAAGCCCGCGCTTTGCCGTTGAGCAGGAAAGTCCCTCAGTTCAACTCCTTTGCTCTCTTCCATTTTCCGCCTCAGGCCTTTGCTTCTAGCCTCTCCTTATGATTTCTATGGATTTTCCAGCTCCTGCCGCCTCCTTTCGCTGCACCTGTGCGAGAGCCTTCACCTCATCTAACGGCCTAAACATTCATGCTTCACTCAAGAGGCACCACCTGCCAGATCCAGTGACGCCAAGCTCATCTGCCGCCGTCTCCATCCAGTGCCAGATACCACCTCCAGTCCTGGCAACATCCCTGGCCCAAGCACCTCACGTGCGGTGGTCTGCACACAAGCCTTGGCCGTCTCTACTCAAGACATCCCTGTGCCCGGCAACGCTACGACTGATGCCATCCCGTCTAGCTGAGGTCCTGGTCCTCCATCCTGCTCGTCTGCAAGCGAACTCTCTTCTTCTGTACCTGGTCCTTCCACATCGTCCGCTGCTGCCCTGGATCAGCATCGTTGCGACCTCTGTGATGCAGCCTTCACCACCAGGAACGGGCTGGGACTTCATCGGAAGGCCCGGCATACATTCCAGTACCATGCAGAGGTCAATACCCAACGAGTGCGTCCACGTTGGTCCGAAGAGGAGGACCTCCTACTTACTCTTGCTGAAGCCAGACTGAGAAGAGAGCCTGAGGAAACCTCGATCACTCAATGTGGCGCTACACGCACTCTTCCCAGGGCGGCCTTCCGATTCCATCAAATCACATCGTCGAGGCGTAGCTTATAAGGAGTTGGTCCAGAGACTGCTGGAGCCCCCCCCCCCCCGTCACTCCGGCGCGGATGTTGCCCAACCCTGAAGAAGCATACCTGGACGTCCCTGGAGTACCTCCATCTCCCAACACAGGGGATCAGGCGCAGCAGTCTAGGCATGTCGTTCTACGAGAGCTTGGGAAGATTGCAAGTCGCACGCCTCCGACTACCTTCCAAGCGGATCACCTCTTCGACATTGCCAACCAGGCCATCCTGGGTGCTGGCATCTCCCAACCCTTGAATCACTACATCCGAGATGTCTTTGTCTCATCAGCGCCACCTGCATCCAGAGATCGAGCGGGCTTGTGTCCTCCTGCTACCGGGGTGGCTGATCAACGTCAAGCACACAATCGTCCACTAAGTCATCGTAAGCAGAAGACGGCACTCTATCCACGGACACAGGGTTTGATCCGTCGACGACAGTATGACTGCGCTATGGCCATCCTTGATGGTTACCCTTCGGCTGCAGTCGAGGATGGCCCTGCCTTCCTGGACGCCTGGGAAGAGATATTGACAGGACCACCACACGTTCCCGGACCACGCCCTACGGTGGAAACGACGGTTCACCCCCTCTACGTCATAACAGCCCAGGATATCAAGTGCCATATGCCTCCACTGGGCTCCCGGCTGGTCCCGACAACTTCGTGTCTCGATGTCCGTCAGTGGTCCTAAGGGTCCTCGTGAATCTCAACATGCTACAGTGTAGGATTCCCACCTCCCTACGAAACGCCAGGACGGTGTTTGCCCCCAAGTGTTTGTTTGTGTTGTTATTTGTATTATGGTGGCGTCTATCATCCTGCGCCAATTCTACCGTATCCTGGCGAAGGGGCTGTCATCTCACCTCAGGTGGTGGTGCCGGTGGAAGGGCTCGCCATTGTGGGCCTCACAGAGGGTCATCTCACCTCAAATTCAACTATCGCCAGCGAGCATTCCTCCCGGTGGACGGCTGCGGGGAGAACGTTACGTTTCTTACGACGGCCTTGGCCGAAGCACAAATGAAGAAGCGTTCCCTTTTCCTGGCTATTAGGAACCTAGCAAAAGCCTGGTGCAGCGACTGGTGCAGTCGACGACTGGTGTTCGTCAAGGGGACCCTTCGTCCCCCGTCCTCTTCAACCTCGTCCTCGACGGCTACCTCTTATCTGTGGCTCCCGGCGTGGGCTTCGCCGTCAGAGAGCGATCTCTCGACGTCATGGCCTTCACCGACGACTTGGTCCTCGTAGCATCGTCATCTGCTGCCCTTCAACGTCGCCTGGACGAGGTTGTTGCTTACCTCCACCTAAGGGGACTCGACGTTAACACCACCAAGACGTTCACTGTGTCGCTGGTCGCATCGGACAAAAAGGTCAAGGTTGACACCGAGAGTACGCTCCGGGTACGGGTCCTCGGCGTCCCTGTGCCTGCCATTGCACCTGAATTGGTGTGGCGATACCTGAGTGTCACCTTTGCCGCCACCGGACGCCCGAAGGCCGCTTTGGAGGAGGTTGATACTTGGTTCAAGAGTGTCCTGAAGGCGCCGCTGAAGCCACAACAACGACTAGTGGTACTCAGGTACTGCCTCCTCCCGATGATCCATCACCGCCTTGTCCTTGGCCCGTGGATGATTTAGCTGCTTAGGAAACTTGACGTCACCACCTGCAGCTGTCCGCCGTTGGCTTTATCTTCCGCACGACACACCAGTGGCGTATCTCCACGCTCCAGTCTCAGCTGGGGTCTAGGGATACACACTCTGCGAGTGAATGTTCCTGTCCAGCAGCGCACACGCCTGATGAAACTCACGACGTCACCCAACCCCGCCGACCGGGAAGCCATGCGGTGCGAGTCGATGGTCCAGCTTCTACATAAAGCGAACGTCCTCCTACATGGAGGGAAGCTGCTGACCACTACGAGTGCAACGAAGAAGTACTGGGCTTCCGTACTCTACTGCACTAACGACGGCAAGGCCCTTGCCGATGCTGGACTCGTAACCTATACACACAAGTGGATTGCGGAGGGTATCCGTATCCTGCCGGGACGCCACTTTATCGATACCATCAAGCTGAGGGTAAATGCGCTGCCCTGCCGCACGAGGTCCGGGAGAGGTATTGAGAGCAAAAGAGGATGTCGGACAGGCTGCAAGTCTGAAGAGACGCTGGCGCATTTCTTGCAGACCTGTCACCGTACCCACGGGACCCGGACTCGTCGGCATGACAATATTGTCAAGTTTGTGAATAAGCGGCTGGTAGAGAAAGGCTGGTTCACTGAAGTTGAACCCATCTACATCGTCCCAGAGGGCACACTCAAGTCGGATCTAGTGGCGAAGAAGGATGGGCAGGTGATAGTCGTCGACGCTCAAGTCGTCGGAACGGGCACTAGCTGGAGCTTGCGAACGCACATAGGGTGCTGAAATATGATCGCCAAGACATCATCGAACAGGCGAGAGGGGATTCGTCGGCCGAACCTACTGACAGCAGCATCACACTCACCTTAAGGGGTGTGTGGGCAAAAGCAAGCGCTGACCAGATCCTGGATATGTGCTTGACCAAAGAGGACATTGCGACTATCAGAGTCATCGCACTCCAAGGAAGAGTCACAAGTTACAAAATCTTCGGCAGAATGACGACGGTGGTTAGCAGCCATCGGTGAAGCACCCACAGCATAGTATCACCCAAGTATCATACCCATCATGTTTTTTTTTTTAAATGAAATCCATTGAGAAACGAGTTATAGGCGGTAGTAAGAATAATCTGCTTTCTAAGGCTGCATTTCACAGGCGTGCATTTCCTCGAAGCTGAGAAACGGTGATGATTCCAGAAATACCCGAAGCCGCAATCGAAATGCAGAATTCGCGGCTAGCGGCGAGGATGGATCCATTCATTTGATCACAAGTCAGGATATTAAGAGCAATTTGCCGGGTCTACGGTTAGCGCCTACGCAACAGACAGCGCTACGCAACGTCTACAGCGCTACGGAACGGACCTACCTTTGTCCCCAAAGAGGAGGATGCCCGGGAACCTGGTGATTTTCGACCCATAACGATGGCAGCAATTCTTCTGAGGCTCTATCGAATGTTGACACGCCGGACCCTGTCATTTGTGGACTTTGACTAGTGCTTTTCTGCCCACTGACGGGTGCTGTGAGAATATAACGATTATGAGTATACCAATAGCTGAAGCGAGAAGGAACCGGGAGCACCTGTTTACGGCTAAAATGGCCATGTCGAAACCCTTCGATTGGATTAGCCATCAGGTGGTACTACATGGAGCTGAGGAGGCTGACCTTGCCGAAAATTTCACCTCCTATTTAAGGGAGTTCTACGCTGATGCCCCGACTCTTCTGTCATTTCAAGGGGAGGAGATACTACAGCTTTTTCCGCTCATTTTAATCCATTGGTCACACAATTTAATCAAAGCGCTACTCAATTTAATCCAGTGCTGAACCAAATTAATCCAGGCATCAACCAATTTAATCCAATTGTGTACGACTGTGTATTCATTCGTATTCAGTCATGCCATGACTGCGACTTTCATGATTTCGCCAATGTATCATGAGTTCATGCATGACTACTGATTCAACAACCCCTGGATCTTGCCGTGTCATGCCTTGTTTTATGACTGCTTTTTGTCATTATGACATTTCATGACTATTTTCATGATATGTGCCATGAATCGATTTTATGGGACTGCCACTGCTTCAAACACTGTCACACAGTGGTTTGTGACTACCGAGGGTCATTATGACATTTCATGACTATTTTCATGACATGTGCCATGAATCGATTTTATGGGACTACCGCTGCTTCAAACAGTGTCTTACAGTGGTTTGTGACTACCGAGGGTCATTATGACATTTCATGACTATTTTCATGACGTATGCCATGAATCGATTTTATGGGACTACCGCTTCAAAGTGTCTTACAGTGGTTTGTGACTACCGACGGTCATTATGACATTTCATGACTATTTTCATGACATGTGCCATGGATCGACTTTATGGGACTACCGCTGCTTCAAACAGTGTCTTACAGTGGTTTGTGACTAACGAGGGTCATTATGACATTGCATGAATATTTTTATGCCATGTGCCATGAATCGATTTTATGGGACTACCGCTGCTTCAAACTGTGTGGTCTGTGACTACCGAGGGTCACTTTGATATTTCATGACTATTTTCATGATATGTGCCATCAATCGATTTTATGGGACTACCGCTGCTTCAAACAGTATCTTACAGTGGTTTGTGACTACCGAGGGTCATTATGACATTTCATGACTATTTTCATGATATGTGCCATGAATCGATTTTATGGGACTGCCACTGCTTCAAACACCGTCACACAGTGGTTTGTGACTACCGAGGGTCATTATGACATTTCATGACTATTTTCATGACATGTGCCATGAATCGATTTTATGGGACTACCGCTGCTTCAAACAGTGTCTTACAGTGGTTTGTGACTACCGAGGGTCATTATGACATTTCATGACTATTTTCATGACGTATGCCATGAATCGATTTTATGGGACTACCGCTTCAAAGTGTCTTACAGTGGTTTGTGACTACCGACGGTCATTATGACATTTCATGACTATTTTCATGACATGTGCCATGGATCGACTTTATGGGACTACCGCTGCTTCAAACAGTGTCTTACAGTGGTTTGTGACTAACGAGGGTCATTATGACATTGCATGAATATTTTTATGCCATGTGCCATGAATCGATTTTATGGGACTACCGCTGCTTCAAACTGTGTGGTCTGTGACTACCGAGGGTCACTTTGATATTTCATGACTATTTTCATGATATGTGCCATCAATCGATTTTATGGGACTACCGCTGCTTCAAACAGTATCTTACAGTGGTTTGTGACTACCGAGGGTCATTATGACATTTCATGACTATTTTCATGACATGTGCCATGAATCGATTTTATGGGACTACCACTGCTTCAAACAGTGTCACACAGTGTTTTATGACTTCCGTAGGTCATTATGACGTTCCCTGACTATCTTCATGACATATGTCATGAACCGACACTATGGGACTAGCTTCACACGGCGTCATACAGTGTTTTGTCACTACTGACGGTCATTATAACATTTCATGAGGACTTTCATCATATGTGCCCTGAATCAATTTGTGCTACTTCAAACACTGTCATATTCACATTCTCTGACTGTTTTCATGATACGGGTCATGACTCGACTTTATGCAGATACCTTAGTGTCATGCAGTTTTATGAATATCGATGGTCGCTAAGGTATTCGTAGTCATAAAACACTGTATAACACGATGTGAAGCAGTTGAGTTGCTTCGAGTCGGTCATGATAGATATCATGTAAATATCATGGAATGTCATAATGAGCGTCAGTAATCATAAAACTCTATCTGAAACTGTTTAACGCAGCCGTAGTCGCATAACACGTTTGTACGGTCAAAATTGGAATACGCGGCCGGTATGCGGAGTCGTTATCAGGTGTGATAGGCTAGGCTTTGTTCTGAACAATGCTACAAGGTTCATTTTTAATATACGTGATCGCACAACAAGTATGTCCGAGATTAAAAGGCGGTATAAAATTCCGTTATTGGCAGTGAGACGTAAATAGCTAGGCTTGTTCTTATAAATAAATTATATGATTCGATACAGATAGCACTCGAGAAAATATTATTTTAATTTGTAACACTCGAACTTGTCTAAAAATTTCTATTTTGTGTTCCTTCTTCTCCCCCTTATATAGCGCCTTTACGTAATGGGACTTTAAGGAAATGAAATAAAATAATGTCATGTAATAATAAAATAATGTCGGTTCATGGCACATATAATGAAAATGGCCATGTAATGTCATAATGGCCGTCTGCAGACTCTAAAACACTCGTGATACTGTATGAAGCAACGGTAGTTGGATGAAGCCGAGTCATGACCCAAATCATGAAAATAGTCATGCAATGTATTAAAGACCATTGGTAGTCAAAAAGCACCGTGAATCTGCTTAAAGAGGCGGAAGTCCCATAAAATTGATTCATGGTACATATCATGAAAATAGTCATGAAATGGAATAATGACAGCGAGAAGTTATAAAACAGTATGACACTGTTTGAAACAGCGGTAGTCCCATCAATCGATTCATGACACATATCATGAAACTAGTCATTAAATCGCATAATAACCAACAGCGGTCATAAACACCTCATGACACTCTTTGAAACACTGGTAGTCCTATAAAATTGATTCATGGAACATGTCATGAAAATAGTCATAGAATGTCATAATGGCCATCGGTAGTCATAAAACACTGTATGAAACACTGGTAGTCATATAAAATTGATTCATAAAACATATCATGACAATAGTCATGAAATATCAAAATGACCATCGGTAGTTATAAAACACTATATGACTGTTTGAAGCTACGGTGGTCCCACAAAAATTGATTTATGGTACATACCATGACATATTCATGGAATGTCATAATGACTGTCAGTGGTCATAAAACACTGCATCACACTGTTTGGAGTAGCGGTAGTCTCATAAAATTGATTCATGGCACATATCATCAAAATGGTCAATTCCTGGGTATACTTTTTGACCGCAAGCTCACGTTCAGCCCTCACATAAGGAACCTAAAAAGTAAATGTGGGAAATCTCTGAACATTCTCAAAATCTTGTCACATAGATCCTGGGGTGCAGACCGTGAGGTTCTGCGCCACATCTACACATCTTGCATCCGTTCCAAGCTTGACTATGGATCTGTCGTGTACGGTTCTGCACGAAAGTCCGTCTTGTAAGCTCTAGACCCTGTCCACCACCAGGGACTGCGACTGGTCTTGGGAGCGTTTTGCACATCGCCGGTCGAGAGTCTCTATGTGGAGTGCAACGAGTGGTCATTAGAAAGGCGGAGATTTTACCTTGCCTCCACATATGCACTAGAAGTACGAAGTTATCCAGAGCACGCAGCTTTCTGCTGTGTTACTCAGACACGCTGCAAACAGTTATTTCTTAACAAACCGTCACGTACACCTCCTTTCAACTCGCGAATCCTGCAGGCCTGCTGAAACAGTTTTTCAGAGTACGATTCTACGCCTGTAGGAACCATAGCTGGGCGAACTCACTCATGAGGGCCCTCATGAATGCCCCTCACCCTCACCTCAAGCCTTTGAGGTGAGGGTGAGTGAGGGCAAGCCCGCGATCAGGCCATCCGTGAGTGCACTCATGAGGTTCTTACCCTCATGAGGTCTCCTGTGAGTGCACTCATGAGGTTTTGCCCCTAATGAGACCTCCTGTGAGTGCACTCATGAGGTCTGAGGGGCGCCAGGTCTGTGTGAGTGAAGTCATTGGTGAGGCCTGAGGGGTCTGAGGTCAGTATGAGTGCATTCAGAAATGAGGTCAAATGACACTTACGGGACGTGGGCAAATTATGAAGGCACTAGTGATATGGTTCGAGCGATCCAGCTACCGGCAGGGTGCACTTTAAAGGGCTGGTGTTCCCGTTTTTAGCAATTTCGTCTACATAGCGCTGGGAACAGAGCCACGTGTCCTGAGCTGACTCATTACTTGGTGATATGCTTCCAGCGACCCAACTACAGGCATGGTGCACTTTACAGGGCTCGTGTGCACGTTTTTAGTAATTTCGTCTATGTCGCGCTGGGAACACAGGAAAGCGACCTGATCTGTCTGATGACTTGATGATATGGGTCCAGTGACCCAACTACCGGCAGGGTGCACTTTAAACGGCTGGTGTGTCGGTTTTTAGCAATTTCGTCTACGTCGCGCTGGGAACAGAGCAAAGCCTCCTGAGCTGACTGACTACTTGGTGATATGGTTCCAGCGACCCAACTACCGGCAAGGTGCACTTTAAAGGGCTCGTGTGCACGTTTTTAGCAATTTCGTCTATGTCGCGCTGGGAACACAGTAAAGCGTCCTGATCTGTCTGATGACTTGGTGATATGGTCCAATGACCCAACTACAGGCAGGGTGCACTTTAAAGGGCTGGTGTGCACGTTTTTACAAATTTCGTCTACGTCGCGCTGGGAACACAGAAAAGCCTCCTGAGCTGACTGCCAAGTGCTCTGGGCGTTGCTGTGTTCCCAGCGCGACATAGACGAAATTGCAAAAAAACGGCACACCAGCCCTTTAAAGTGCACCCTCCCGGTTGTTGGGTCACTGGAACCATATCACCAAGTAATCAGTCAGCTCAGAACGCTTTGCTGTGTTCCCAGCGCGACACAGACTAAAGGTAAACACGTGCACACCAGACCTTTAAAGTGCATCCTGCCTGTATATGGGTCGATGGAACCATATCGCCAAGTAATCAGTCAGCTCAGGACGATTTGCTGTGTTCCCGGCGCGACGTAGACGAAATTGCTAAAAACGGGCACACCAGCCCTTTAAAGTGCACCCTGCCGGTAGTTGGGTCACTCGAACCATATCACCAAGTAATGAGTCAGCTCATGACGCTTTGCTGTGTTCCCAGCGCGACGTAGACGAAATTGCTAAATACGTGCACACCAGCCCTTTAAAGTGCACACATGTTGCTGGAACCATATCATCAATGCCTCCATAATTTAATTTGCGCACGTCTGGTATGCGTCATTTGACCTCATTTCTGAGTGCCCTCATACTGACCTCATACACCTCAGGCCTCACCAGTGACTTCACTCAGAGACCTGGCGCCCCTCAGACCTCATGAGTGCACTCACAGGAGACCTTATGAGAGTAAGACCCTCATGGGTGAGGTCTTTCGTTTGTGAGTGCCGTGAGGGTGAGGGCGAGTGAGGGAATGTGCCCGTGAGGGCAGTCAGGGTGAGGGCGAGTGACAGCCTGTGCTCGTGAGGGCGGTGAGGGTGAGGGCGAGAGAGGGCATGTGCCTGTGAGGGTGAGGGTATGTGCTCGTGAGGGCGGTGAGGGTGAGGGCGAGTGAGGGCATGTGCCAGTGAGCGCCGTGAGGGGGAGGGCGAGTGAGGTTTCACCAAAATGCCCACCTATGGTAGGAACTAGTGGGAGCATTGCTCCGTGGCAACCACCGCCCGAACACAATACATCTTTATTGCAGTATAAGAAACACGAAACCCCCACAGCCGTACTTCTGCAAGAGTTTCTGTCCATAAAAGAAGGTTTTGGGGACCACGTCGCATTTTACACAGATGGTTCCAGAACGGACACCGGTGTCTCATGTGCAATGGTTACAGACACATCTTGCAGATCGCACCGATTGCCAAACACAGCTTCCATTTTCACCGCAGAAGTCTATGGCATAATCCTGGCACTTAATCATATACTGCGACTTTCCATCAGGTCATCAGTTGTGTACACTGATTCGCTTAGTTGCCTGCAGGCTATATGTAGCCTGCAACCACCAAAAAACCTGCTCGTTCTGCGAGCAAAACACCTGTCTAGCCGCGTACACTTTGCTGGGTGTCCAGCCACGTCGGGACACCCGGTAACGAGCTGGCGGACACAGCGGCTACCAACGCACTCTCAGATGACATAACCCCCTTTGACGTACCAGCTCAGGATATGAGGTCTGCCTTGCGTAGAGCAATTAATTTAAAATGGCAACATGACTGGGACACACAGACAAATATTAAATTACACTTGATCAAGTGTAATGTAGGCAAGCCTGCAGGTTTTTTTAAAGATAGGCTTTATGAAGTAGTCACGTCTCGGTTGCGTATCGGCCACACATTTCTCACACATGGTTCTTTAATCCTTCAGAAGGACCCACCTCAGTGTGTGCACTGTGCTGGGCAGCTGTCTCATCACACACACACACACACATTCTCACACACACGCACATTCTCATCAGCTGCCCCCTCCAGGAACATCATCGCCAAACTCATTTTTCTGAGTTCTACCAGTATAGAATCCCTCTTCACCCAGCCCTTTTGCTGGGCGATGAGCCGCTTGTCCGTTTTAGCAGTGTTTACAAGTTTTTTAGGGACACCGGGTACCTTAGAGATATTTGAATTCACATACTTTTTCTGTTTATATCACTTTTAAATTGATCGTCTTCTTTTAACTGGTAAATAGATCATGTCTCACAGTATTGGCGCAGTATAGCCTCAGTTGCTCATGCGCCAGTAAAACCTCAATCCTATTCCTATCAGAATGGTCATATAATGTCGTACTGACCGTCGGACGTCGTAAAACACTGCACGACACTGTTTGCAGCACCGGTAGTCCCATAAAATTGATTCACGGCATATATCATGAAAATATTCATTAAATGCCATAATGACAGAAAGCAGCCATAAAACACCGCACAGCACTGTTTTAAGCAGTAATAGTCCCATAAAATTGATTCATGGCGCATATCATGCAAGTAGTCATGGAATGTCATAATGACTGTCGGTGGACATAAAACACTGCATTACACTGTTTGAAGCAGCAATAGTCCCGTAAAATTAATTCATGGCACATATCATGAAAATAATCATTAAATGTCATAATGACAGAAAGCAGTCATAAAACACCGCATAACACTGTTTGAAGCACCGGTAGTCCCATAAAATCGATTCACGTCACATATCATGAAAATAGTCACTAAATGTCATAATGACAGAAAGCAGTCATAAAACACCGCATAACACTGTTTGAAGCAGCAATAGTCCCATAAAATTGATTCATGGCGCATATCATGAAAATAGTCATGGAATGTCATAATGACTGTCGGTGGTCATAAAACACTGCATGACACTGCAAAACCCAGAGGTTGTTGAATCGGCAGTCATAAACTCACGATACATTGGCGAAATCATGAAAGTCTCAGTAATGACATGACTGAATACATACGGAATGCATTGGTATGTGTTGCTTGGATTAAGTTCGGTAGCGCTTGGATTAAATTGGTTGGTGTCTGGATTAATTTGGTTCAGCACTTGATTAAATTGGGTAGCGCTTGGATTAAATTGAGTGACCAATGGAGTAAAATTAGCGGGAAAACCTATAGTCAAGCCTACAGCTCGAATAAGACAGCGTGATACCCTGTCTCCTGTGCTATTTAACATGATGCTGGACAGTTTTCTCAAATCGCTTTCACCAACTATTGGATTCACACTTGGGACGATTAAAGTGGACGCAGTGGCGTTCGCTGATGATGTGGTGCTCTTGGCGTCAACACCAGGAGGCTTGTAGGAGAGACTCGGCATGTTGACACGATTCCTATCTGCAAGGGGACTGACTATAAACTTAAACAAGTCATTGACTATCGGAATAGGCATGGCAGGAAAAGAGAAGAAAGTGTTCGCGGTCATCCGATACCCACAGGGAAGCCCTCAACAAAAATGGCGCTATCTTGGAGTAGTTTTTCCCCAGAGGGGAGGGTGAACCATGTTGCTAAGGGCTTGGATGACTCGCTGATGAGACTGCGGAATGCCTCGTATAAGCCACAGCATAGGTTGTGCATCCTACGACATTATCTCTTGCCTCGGCTGCACCATCGCCTAATACTTGATCAGTAAAATGCTCGTTTATCGGACAGACTCGACGTTAATATAACAGCGAGTCTGATGAATTTCTTACGATTGCCCCACGACACCCCCTGGGCTTTCTTTCACGCTCCAATGCGGCTAGGTGAACTGGGAACCCAATTGTTGAGACTAATGATCCCGGTGCTGGCAACAAAGAATGATCCTAGAGTTAGGGGACTCCTCCAGCCCAGCGGTTGTGGCGACAGTTCAGATGTGGTATGTCAGAGAGCAACAAGAAAAGGCTAGAGTGGAGTCAAGTGATGGCGGTCGGGAGCTGCGGACTCCTCGGGTCGTCGACAAGTATTGTGCGACGAAGCTTTATGCCAGTAACGATGGCGGACCGTATGCCCGTCAATGGCTTCGTGAGGGTACAAGACTGATGGGAAGGAAGCAGTTCGTTGATGCAGTTAAACTCCGGGTTAATGCGCTTCCATATCAAACTAGGTCCCACCGGGGCCTGGAAGGGGAGAAAGTTTGTCGAGCAGGATGCTCTAGTAACGAAACGTAGGTCACATCATATGTCTCTTGCCGCCTCCAGAAAGAAGGCTGGGCCGTCGGGCTGGAGGAGGACCTTGCGACTGCCCGACGGAACCCTGAAACCAGACCTCATAGCGGAAACGGACAACATCGTACGAATCTTAGATGTTCAGGTGGTTGGATCAGGCATCGTACTGGGCCCTTCCCATAAGAATAAAGTGCTTACATATACCATAGACGACCTGCTCCTCCAGGCGGTGGGTTCGGCAGAGAAGGGGGCTCCAGTGGGGAGCGTCACCATTTCGTATAACGCCACCTGGGCTAAAGAGAGTGCAGAAGCCCTATTGAGTTTGGGATTGAAAAAGCGTGATATCAGCTGCTGACTGTAAAGGCGGCGTCCCATAGCCTCGGTTTGAGCAGCAGAGCAACCGCAGCGGAGCAGCAGAGCTGCAGCGACACGAGCGGTCCCGCAGCTCTGGGCGTGAGCAGCAGCGCTGCCGAGCTGCAGAAGTTCCCTGCTGCCCCCGTATCCGAATTTTTGGTTGCTGTGCTGCCGTGTTTCTCTGCAGCCGATCTTGCACGCCAGTCAGAAGTATTGTTTACGTATGGAGCTGCTTAGTGGTGTTCAGTGTTAACAAAGGTGGTGAGTGATGACTTGTTTTCATTTGCGTCGGACGATGTGCAAGTGCTTTTACAAGTGTGCGTTTCAAGTGCAGCGGTTTCATAATTGAATCAAAAACAAAGTTGTATCGTAACATTCGCTTTTCTTGTGATTTTCATTACATGTATATGCAGAATATGGATTACAACGCATAAAGTGTTCAACCCAACCCGTGTTGTCGCTTTATTCACGATGCGTATCATAAAAGGATTATAGAGGGGAGGCTTTTCAGCATTGTGAAGGCGCCATCCTCATTAGTACTTTGCAGGAGATGTGTAGCTTCTGTACCTGTGTGTCATCGCTTGTTCAGGGTCACATATAGCCGACAAAAAGCCTTGAGTCATGGTTCCCATCAGTGTCAATGCTACCAAGCTTCCACTTTGTCAGTCTTCACTATGTTCTGTCCGAGTGACTATCTTCGAGAACGATTAATTCTGGAACTCCAAGTGAGACCCCTTCTCTGGAACAAATGGGATAGTAGATACAAGGATCGCCACGAAGTTTCCAGGTTACGGCTTCAAGTCCAGGAAGCGATGAACCACCCAGAGATGACGGGGAAGAAACACTTTATTGCATAGCAATTTGAAAGCAACACTTATAGCAAGAGTCCCCAAAAGGTTTGGCAAGCTGTAGAATTTGCTTTGCTCTTCCTTCCTGAGTACTCTTACTTCTTAGGAACAGTGAAAGTGTATTACGTGTTTTGCAGCATTTTTTTTAACCAGCGTGAAAACATTGTGCTGCTGTATTTTTTTTATACATTGGCTATGGTTTTCTACTGAGTGTCCCATGTCTCTCTCTAAAACTTCAGGCTCTAGTTACATGTATAAAAGTGAAAAATGTGGAAGCACTAGGAAACGTAATACTGCACACGTGAGATGTTCTAGTATTTGTTCAAAATGTTATACACGATGAAGGTGTAGCGGTTGGCAGGAAAGGAGACGGAGAACTGGTTGCTGTTCTGTCGGAAACCAGAACCGGACTGGCCCGAGATTTATTTCTCGTGCCCCGTGGCTTCCGACAGAACAGCAACCAGTTCTCCGTCTCCTTTCCTGCCAACCGCTACAACTGGTGACCCGAACGTGAGTCTTACCATTACCATCATGTCTACAGGAGACGGCGATCCCAATTTGGCACCACTAACCGCCCCCCTTCAGCCCGGTTCGACAGCCTGCCACCGTCACCGCTGTCACAGTCAAGCTCCCACCCTTTTGGGATCGGAACCCTGCCACCTGGTTCATACAAGCCGAAGCCCAGTTCCATCTGGCCGGCATTACTGCACAATCCACCAAGTTCTATCATGTCATTTCCGCGCTTTCCCCATCGGCGGCTGAGGAGGTTTACGACATCATTGCTTCGCCTCCCTTGGACATCCCGTACGACAACCTAAAGGCTGCCCTGCTCAAGCGAACGACCTGCTCGGAGCGCGCGCGCCTTCAACAACTACTATCGGCCGAAGAGCTCGGCGACCGACGCCCTACACAAGTGTTGCGCCGTATGAAGCAACTACTCGGCGACAGAGCATCATCAACCAGTGACAGTTTCATCAGGGAGCTGTTCCTACAAAGACTCCCGCGGAACGTTCAGATGGTTCTCGCCGCAACCTCGAACCTATCCACAGACAAGCTAGCCACTCTCGCTGACGCTGTCATGGAAGTGGCCTCACCGACTGTAATGAATGTAGACGGTACCACCTCTGATTCCTCCTGCTCCCATGTCTGCTCAAGCACATTCGCATGATCGTTCTCCATGCTTGTCTGCCATCGAAAACCTTACGCAACAGGTGAACAGCCTCACCCACCTGGTCTCTCAGCTAGCCACGCGAAGCCGTTCACCCAGTCCCCGTCGCTACCGCCGTTAGTCGCGCTCTTCCCGCGGCCGCCGCTTCTCAAGCCACCAGGACAACAGGATGTGCTGGTATCATCAGCGGTTCGGCGCCGAGGCCCGACATTGTTTTCAACGGTGCTCGTGGGCGGGAAACGCCCCGCCCAGTCACTAATGGCGGCAGGGCTTTGCGGAAAGTCGCCTCTTCCACGTCGTAGACCGTGTGTCCGGCAGACGATTCCTCATAGACACCGGTGCCGACGTAAGCGTGCTGCCCGCCACTAAAGTTCATCGACGCCATCAGCCCTGCTTCACATTGAAGGCCGCGAACGCTTCGACTATTCCTGTATACGGCCAGCAATCCTTGACCCTTAATCTCGGCCTCCGAAGGGACTTCCGTTGGCTGTTCCACGTCGCCGACGTTTCCAAAGCTATCATAGGTGCCGATTTTCTCACGCAATTTCGGCTTCTCGTCGACGTTTCTCGGAAGCGCCTTCTCGATTCTACCACCAGCCTTTACGTTCACGGAATTCGAAGTCCTATACCACCCTACCACACACTATCGTTCTGCGCACCTCAGTCAGCATATTCGGCGATCCCCGAGGACTTTCCAGAGCTGACGAAACCACCGGACTGGACTGGTCCTGTTAAGCATGACATTGTGCACCATGTCATTACCCATGGCCCACCAGTCCACCTTCGTCCGCGCTGACTCGCCCCCGAAGAATACACTATCGCTAAGGCGGAGTTCGAGCATATGCTCGACCTCGGCATTATCCGCCCATCCAGCAGCAACTGGGCTTCACCATTACACATGGTGCCCAAGAAAACTGGTGACTGGTGTCCTTGCGGCGACTACCGCGCTCTGAATCGTGCCACGGTACCCGACCGCTACCCTGTACCGAATATCCTCGACTTCGCCGCAAACATTGCGAACGCCACCATGTTCTCAAAAATCTACCTCGTTCGCGCCTATCATCAAATACCTATGGCTGAAGAGGACTTCGCGAAAACAGCCATTGTCACACACTTTGAGCTCTACGAATTCCTACGCATGCCTTTCGGATTAAGAAATGCCGCGCAGACTTTCCAGCGCTTCATAGGTTCCATCATCCAAGGCCTTCCATTCGTCTACGCGTATATAGACGATCTTCTAGTTGCCAGCACCACCGCCGAAGAACATGCCGAACACCTGCGAACACTCTTCTCCCGCCTTCAGGATAACGGCATCGTCATCAATGCCGCCAAAAGTGAATTCGGCGTACCGGAACTCGATTTCTTGGGCCATCGCATAAACCAACATGGCATCCTTCCTTTACCGTCGAAAGTCGCTGCGATTCGGGATTTTCCTCGCCCGACTTCAGTTACGCAGCTCCGACGATTCCTTGGCTTCGTGAATTTTTACAGGCGGTTTCTGCCCTCGTGTGCTGCCACATTGGCTCCCCTCGAAGCCCTGCTCACTTCAGGCAAGAAGACCCCTTCAGCCTTCCAATGGACTCCTGACGCCCTTGCCGCTTTCGACAAGATCAAACAAGACATCGCCCACGCCACCCTTCTCATCCATCCTCGGCACGATGCGCCTACCTGCATCATGGTGGATGCGTCCAGTGTTGCCGTCGGTGCGGTCCTCCAGCAGCGTGTCTGGAAGCCAATCGCTTTTTTTTTTCGTGGAAGCTGAAGACCCCCGAGACACGTTACAGCACGTTCGGCCGGGAACTTCTCGCAATCTTCCTCACCGTGAAGCATTTCAGACATTTCCTGGAAGGTCGCCCTTTTACCGTTTACAGTGACCACAAGCCACTTACCTACGCATCTCATAATCTGGAACCGCATACACCCCACGCGAAATCCGGCACCTAGCTTTCATTTCCGAATTCACGACAGGCACACAGCACGTAAGCGGCATCAACAATCCTGTAGCCGACGCCCTGAGTCGCTGGTGCTGCGTGGACTCAGCCCAGGACCCCTCATCAACTGTTCTCTCTCTCGACCTGGTTACATCCGCGCAGTCAACCGATGAAGACCTAGCCGCGCTCCGTTCAAACGGCAACACCAGCCTCAAGCTCGAAGAGATTCATCTTCCTGGCACGGCACGCCCCATAATTTGTGACACCTCTCAGGGCAGTCCCCGACCATTTCCCGTCGTCCGGAAGGACCCACATCACTTCACCATCTCGATAGACGGCCGGCAAGACACCATCTCGCTCCACCGACTAAAGCCGGCCTACCTCGAGCATTCATGCCCTCCACTCGCGCTCTCCGTTCAGAAGCTGGACGCCTGCTGCTCATCTCCGCTGCTTGCTAGGCCGACAGGCCCACCTCCGGCCACTCGCCACGTCGCATGGTCCCCGACGCTTGCTCACTATCAGTGTTATCGCTCTCTGCCTCCAGCAGAGCGCTAGAGAGGGGGCCCTGTAGCAGCCACACTGCCAGCGATACCGCCAGCGCCTCTGGCGCACGGGGCGCGAGAAATAAATCTCCGCCCAGTCCGGTTCTGGCTTCCGACAGAACAGCAACCAGTTCTCCGTCTCCTTTCCTGCCAACCGCTACAAAGGTTTCGAGGACATTTGAGAACGTTGTGGAATTATTCATGATGGCCATACACGTCGCCACCAAAAGTACTAAAGAGTACTAAACTACATACACTTCTTTCATGCCTTAGATGGTCGTCGCTGCAAATGAGGACATGGGCATTGCAGAGCATGATTATTCCTGTGTCTGGCCACCCAGGGCAGGCAGTGCTGTGCTATCTAGGGCAGGTAGTTCGGTGCCATCCATAGTTCCAGCTGAAGAAGAAATGGCGGAAGAGGAGGAAGAAGACGTGCCTCTGACATCAGCAAGTGCAGCGCACAGGGCACGAAAGAGAAGGAGAGTGTCCCAGACTGACGACAGCAACATCGCTGAAGGTCTCCGGGCTCTGACGGCTGAGTTGTATTGCTCGACTGTAGAGCTGCAAACCGCTGTAGATGCCCATGAACATTTTGGGGGTCTTGTGAGTGCCCTGCTGAGGGTAGTTCCACGAGCTTTGCAGCACCAGTGCCGGGTAACAGTCTTGAAGGTGGTGGAGTCATATATGGAAGGCAAGATTGTGCACATTGTAACACAGCAGGAACCGTTAGTAATCATTTCTTCCACTAATATATTGTAGTGAGCTACTTTTCTTTGTCACTTTCGAAATTTTCCTCCCATTTTTTCATACGTACGATGCATTTGCAGACCTTCCTAGAGTGTCTCCTTGACACCAGCCTTCGCCCACTGCCAGGAAACTGCACCTACGGAACTCACAAAGTAGTCGGCAAAAACGTTTCTCACACATGCTGCCTCACGTGAGAAACGCCTTGCAAGCGTCGGTCTGAGGTCCTCCAGGGCATTTGCAGAATTCCTGGCGAGCAGGTTCCTCCACTGGCCATCCTCGGCATCACTGGCATCAATGTTGCGGTCTGCAAACCCTTTAATGGACACAGTCTGTAAGCCACACCAGAAGATTGCAGTTTCACTGGTTTCTTACCTCTTATACAGGGTGTCTCAACTAAGTGCGAACATACATTTTTCTAAAATATATACAGCACTTTTTCTGAGATGAAATAAATTGCAATATAGCATATGCTGAAGGGCACTCTTTAGGAGGGCATTAACAAACTCCTAAGGCAATGTCTTGATTAACTTTTTAATTATAAAAGGTACGAACTTGTCCCAATGAGAATATCTGGTCCCTTCGGTCACCTGATACCGGAGCCGTTCTCAGAACAAACGTCCGTTCGATAGATCAGCCGAAAAAATGTGTGAAGGAACAACATTTTTTTTCTTTGTGTGCTCATTCTGCATCTTCAGAGACGCGTCTTTCCTTCACCCCCAATGTGAGAGGGTAAAAGAGTACACTATCGCCACTTGCGTCCTGGAAATAGATTAAACGAAAACAGAAAATGCGACCCAAGATAAGGGCAGGTCCGATAGAGTCACCCAATACATTTGTTTCCGCAAGCTGAGGCTCATCTTGGACGCATGAGGGGGCACTGTGTTCCTTCGCCCTCTCAAAATGGGGGTGAAGGAGAGACACGTCTCCGAAGATGTGCATTGAACAAAATAAAGGAAAAAAATTGTGTTCCTTCTCGACGTTTTTGCGGACGATCTATCAAACAGCTTTTTGTTATGAGAATGGTTCCGGTATCAGGTGACCGGACGGACCAGGTGTTCTCATTGCGACAACTTCGTAGCTTTTATAATTAAAAAGTGAATTACTGAAAGTGAATTAAGATATTACCTTAGTTGTTTGCTAATGCCCTCCTAAGGAGTGCCCTTCAGCATATACTATATTGCAATTGATTTCATATAAGAAAAAGTGATATATATATTTTTAAAAATAATATGTTCACATTTAACTGGGACACCCTGTATATTATTTCCGTTGAAAACATCGGAAAAAGGGTAGACCTTCATTATTGTTCTGCAATACCCTTGTTTTGTACCTTTTTGCAACCTTTGTTCTACATTAAACATAGTACTACATAACAATTTTAAACTTTGCCAGTGATCTCTTCGCTGTTTAGCATTCAGTTGACACCAAGCGTGTGTACCTATGCACTTATCAGTGGCGTAGCCAGACCTCCAAGGTAGGGGGGCTCGATACGAAAACTCGCCCCCCCCCCTTGCTGATCCTGTGTCGACAACACACACATACTTGTGCACACTGCAAACTGAGGATTAAAAAAAGGAACGATAATAGTTTATTTTGACGTTCACAGTACGATTACATGTATAGGCTGTAACAACCAATGAGGTGGTGTCACGAGATTGGAAGTATTTTCAAAAGCTCATACTTTGAAAACCATTCAAAAGTGCTTCTTAGATAGACGCCATGAACTGCAAGAACTTTCGCGATCGTCACACTGGTCCCCCCCCCCCCATCTATTATGTTCTCGGATTTGCACGATTTGTGTGGGTCGGTCCGTGGCAGGTAGGGGGGGCTCGAGCCCCCCCCCCCCCTAGCACCCCCGTGGCTACGCCACTGACACTTATATAAGTAATACTACAGTACCTATATAACTGAAATATGTTTTTGTTTCTCGAACTGTAAAAGTCATGTTTTGATGTCTATGAAAGTACACAGGCAAATAAAACCTTGTGCAGAATCCAACAATACACATGCATTTTCTTTTTCCCTTCCTAATCCGAAATGTGTCACTGCATAATTTATGTAATTTATGTAATTTATGCAGGGCCTCATGTTTCAGGGCTACACATGGTAAAATCCATTTGTATATCTGACTTACATTATCATCACCCTGAGTAAAGCCCCCATGCCTCCAAAAAACGAAAAAAACGAAAATGGGATTCTGGAAAAGAATTCAGTCACATAGGTTCTGCAACATGCTAGATGTTTTGCACACAGCATAAGAGCTGAGTTTGTTGCTGAGTTTGTTGTGTTCACCCAAAATGGACTTAACATGTCTTTTCTTTTTTCTTGCAGCGTGCGATATCACCCTGTTCTATAGTTCCTCAAAACAAAACCTAATTTTTAGCTCCCAATATATTGAAGAATATTCATAAACACATGAGTCTATATACCGATGCTGCCTTACCTGGTGGACAGTACGCTTCCCTGCCTGGTGTTGCCTCCTCCTGAACCCTGAGAAAGTTGTGCAGAACGACACAGGCTTGAAGCAGAAGGTCCAAGTTTTCCACCTTTACATTGATGGGTCGCCTGAATATCCGCCACCGTGATGCGAGGATGCCAAAGGGATTCTCTACACACCGTCTGGAATGTGTATCAATATAAATGTAATAGCCAAAATAGTCTAAACTAAACTATCTAAACTTTCTAAATTATGAGACCACATCCACATTTATTTATTTATTTATGACAATACCTCACGTGCCCTCGGGGGGCGTTGTGTGAGGGGGAGGTTACATCAGCAAGTATATAATACAGAACAGAAGCAAGTGAACACTTGGCAAAAAAAAAAAAAAAACACTTATGTGAAAACGTTAAGAAAACATATGCGATGATAGGGAAATTAGACACCAAAACTGGCAGCTAGCTGGCTGCTGTTGTTGTTAGCTGGCTGCGAAAGACTGAAAAGTCGGAGTTAGCTACGATAGACTGGGGAAGGTCGTTCCAAGCACTGATGGTTTTGGGGAAGAAAGAAAATTGGAAATGAGATGTACGACATGGAATGTGGTCGATTTTATGGGCATGATCGATCCTAGAGATGTAGTGGGCCATAGTGATGTACCCTCGGATGTGTGCTCGGATGGTTGTGGTGTAGTAGAATTTATGGAATAAATTAACACAGACAAAAGTATTTCCTACGGTGTGCAAGAGGAGGAAGATTGATAGAGGCCTTTAAAGATGTAATACTGGACGGAAAACAATAGTGTGATAAAATAAAGCGAGTTGCCCGATTCTGTAAGGATTCAAGAAGGTCCACAAGTGTTGACTGGTAAGGATCCCAGATGCTACATGCATATTCCAACTTCGGCCTGACTAGTGTTTGGTATGCAAGACGTTTCACCTCAGGTGGAGCAAGTTTAAGGTGGCGACGGATGAAACCAAGTTTGCGATTTGCATCGCGAACAATGGTATGAATATGATCTGACCAAGAGAGGTTTGAGGAGAAATGAAGCCCCAAGTACTTGTAAGAATGAGACTCACGGATGACATCCTAGTCTATGTGATATTGATGTGTTAGTGGTGACCTAGACCGCGAAAAGGGAATATAACAACACTTGGAAGCATTAAAAGGAAGACCCCAAGTAACACACCAGTTAAAGAGAGCCACAATGTCCTGCTGGAGTACTACCTGATCAGAGGAGGACAGTATGGGGCGGTACAATAGACAGTCGTCAGCGAAGAGCCTGATAGAGGATGAGATGGAATGCGGGAGATCATTAATGAAGTCTTTAAGAAATAGCAGGGGCCCGAGGACAGATCCCTGTGGGACGCCTGAAGTAACAGGAAGGAAGTCAGAAAGGGAATCATTCACAATGGTAGCCTGTGTTCGATTAGAGAGGTAACACACAATCCAGTTGTACACGTGGGGATCAAAGTTTAGTAACGAAAGCTTGTAGATGAGGCCAGGATGAGAAACAGAGTCGAAAGCCATTTTAAAGTCAAGAAAAATGGCATCGGTTTGGATACCTCTGTCCATGTTAGAGCTAATATCAAAAGTAAATAGCGACAGTTGGGTTTCAGAAGAGAAACCCTTGCGAAAACCGAGCTGTTCAGCAAAAAAGAAATTGTTCAGTTCGAGATGAGATGAGATAGCCGAGTAGATAATATGTTCGAGGATTTTGCAGGGAATACTAGTCAGAGAGATCGGGCGTTAATTAAGAGGCGATGACTTATCACCGCTCTTAAAAATTGGAACGACCTTGCCCTGTCGCCAGTCCTGAGGCACGTAGCCATATTCGAGACATTGCGTAAAAATGAACGACAAGAAAAGTGACGAAGGTTGTTTGGTGTTTTTGAGTACCTTGGAGTTAATAGAATCTGGTCCACAGGAGTGAGATAATTTCAAGCAATCAATAAGATTCAGTACCCCGGCGCGAGATACCTCGATTTTGGGCATGGGATTTAAATATCCTGTGGATGTGGGAGTCCGGGGGAAACTTTGACGCGTATCGTGTAAGAAAACACTGACAAAAGCTTCATTGAAAGCAGTTGCACAATTGGCGTCAGACATTTTGGGACCATCGGGATAAGTTAGGCAAATGGCTTCCCGTGAAGATGGATTCATGATTTTCCAAAATTTACGAGGATTGCTCAACAGCATAGATGTCAGTTGCGTTGAATATAAGTCACGTTTTGCCTGGCGAATGGCCCTAAGGTATTCATATGAACTCAAACGATAATTTGCGTACGCAAAACTGTACCAGAACGTCTAGATTGCCTGTAGAGGCGCTTTTTTTTTATTGTGAGGTTTCTTGAGACGATTGGAATACCATGGAGCTGTAGAAGATGTTCTTATTACAACAGATGGAACGTATCTATCACTCAGCTCGTTTATCTTGTTGCGAAAAAGCAGCCAGTTCTCCTCGACCGAACGCTCACAACCACCGGTCAAAAAGAATGAATAATAATTAAATAATGCATAATTTATTCTGTCAAAATCGGCTTTGTCATAGAGTCTTATCGTCTTACGAAGCTGCTTCCTGGCTGGACGGTACAAAACGAAGTGGCACATGAATAGCTAAGTGGTCACTCAGATACAAAGGGAAGGAAAGAGGACCAATGATCGAAGGGTCATTAACAAGTAGCAAGTCAAGAATGGTGGCAGTGGTGGATGAAACACGAGTAGGTCCAGAAACTAGCTGTGTCAAACCAAAAGTAATGCAAGCATCAACAAAACTAGATTCCTCAGAAGAGGAACCACAAGGAATCGCCCAGTTTATACCCGGGAAATTGAAATCACCGGTTATACAAATCTTTGCTTTAGGGTGGTTGGGTACAAGTATCGACAAAGCATCGGTGAATAAAGACACAAAATTCACAGAATCTGGCGGCCTGTAAAACAGGCCAACAAGCAGATCGACATGTTCTAACCTTAACTTAACCCAAGACGTTTCTAAAGAAGATTCAACATGTATAGGTGAACACTGGAATCCCTGCTTAACAGCGATAAGGACACCGCCGCCACGACAATTAACACGATCATGACGGTAAAGCACAAAGTTGGGGTGTAAAGAAGAAATTTCATGATTACAAATTTCTGGGGTTAACCATGTCTCAGTTAGGAGAATGATGTCACAACAACAATCGTTAACAACACTGAATAAATTATCTTGTTTATTCATAATACTACGTATGTTGGCAATTAAGACGGATATTTGATTGGAAGGTGGCGGCGGTTGGGGAGCATGTGTAATTTCTTTTGATTGTGATTGTGAGTTTAATGGCGCAGCGACAAGCATGTGTAACTTCTTTCACAGATTGCTATATCTGAACCTCCCGCACGCAGTGAGAACTAAAGTCAAAGGCAAAACACTTGTCACCATAAAACAACTTCTCGAACCGAAGCCTGAAAGGCTGATTAAGTGATCGTCCATATTCGACAAGCTTCGGTCTAGCACGTCGTGTAGCTAAAGAGTAGTCTTGAGAAACAGAAAAGCCTGTTTCACGGAGCGCACCACTCTTCCTGATAACGGTATCCTTGATTTTGGTTGAGACAAATTTAACAATGATGGGGCGGTTTTTCCCAGGTGTGTACCTACCCAACCTGTGGGCACGCACAATTTCATGTGAGGCGATGTCTACTTTCAGGTGGGACGAACAGGCAGACGTTATCAGCCTTTCAGATTCCGCCCATGACTCTGTTGCCGAATCAGACAACCCGAAGAATATCAGGTTGTTGCGACGCGAGCGGTCTTCAAGGTCGCTTAGACGAGACGATATATTAGTGACCGTAGAGGATAAGGCAGATACTGAGGTCTTAACAGCGCAGAGACTTCCCTTCGGTCTCTCTCTGATAAGGTTACGTGTATTGAGATTGAGCTGGGAAAACTTCGAGATTTGTCATGTGACACATGACAAATCTCGAAGTTTTCCCAGCTCACTCTCAATACACATAGCCTTATCAGAGAGAGACCGAAGGGAAGTCTCTGCGGTTTTCTGGCTTTCCTGCATTTTGTGAAATTCCCGGAGCAAATTAGCTTGGCCGTCCTGTACGTTAGCTAAGATTGATATTAGTTCGTCTTGTGATCTAAGAGCTGGAGGCCCCGGGTTTAGCTCAACATCACCCGAGCACAGTAGTCGTAACCAAAAGAAGGGAGAAACAAATTAAGAGTGCAAAATGTGAAGCGCTGAGCATATAGGAAACGACATCGGCCAAAAGCTACATGATACCGTAGGCCCCGGATTGAGTTCAATGTCACATGACAGGGCAAGCAAACGACTAATATATGAGCATATGACACAATGCAAGCAGGTATAACGTTTGCGAAACCCTGGGCACGGAATCGCCACAAAACAAACATCATCGCTCCGAAACGAGACCTCTGATGAAACTATTATCTGCCAATGGTACTTCCTCGAAAAATAAACAAACAAACAGAATCTGCATGAAAATCTGAAAAGCTAATACTTTCCTACACATATGGATTAGACTTGGCATTTATTGACAGAATAGTTTTTTTACTGCTTGTGCTCAGATGAGGACACGTCGCTCTAAACATTTTGCACGTTACATGTTGCAATAAAATAATGATATGAGTGACCTCGTCAAGCCACGTGCAGTGGCTTTTTGTTCCGGGTTCCGGCTTCTTATGTAGGCTAAAACAAATATTCAATAAATAAATAAATATGTTGGCACAACGCACGATGTCTGACATCGAAGGCTACCTAGTGCAAACTTCTGTGGAGTGCATCTGCTTGGCACTTTCCGGAGTCATCTACATAGCTCGACAGCCGTATGTTGTACACACGTTTGGTGTCATTGAGGTCGGCACCTGGAAAGGGCCGCAAGAAATTACGCCGCAGCTGAAAGGCCTCGTCTCCTACGAGAACGTAGGAGGCCTCCTTGCTGCTGGGAGTCCGAGGCGACCTTGTTTCAAGGTCTTAGCCAACGAGCAGGATTTAAAAACCAGGCCGTCAGACTGGGACCCATATGCCCCGATGTCCGCATACAAAAACTTGTAGTTCGCATCGACTACGGCCATATGGACGATGGAGCGAGAGCTCCACAATAAAATGCAGCTTTGTAAAATATGCTCCGACTAACTCAGGCAAATCTCATAATGTCACACCACCTTGTAGTTGTAAAACATGGACCCTGCTCGGTGTGGGGCTTCCCCATCATACGCCGATGGGTTATTTTTATATGCTGCCTCCTATGCTGCTTTATATGCTGCCGCTGCCTCCGAAGGTGGACTGGGGATTCCCAACCTTAGGATAGCCATTCCATCGATGAAGGTACCGAAATATTGGGCAACTACCCTCCGTGGTTCCAACGACGGGGCAGTGCTTAAGAAGTGTCGGAGGGCACCGTTTACACAGGCTTTCATGCGAGAAGGTACGAGACTATTGCCTGGGCGCGGCTTCGTAGACATCAATAAGTTGCGCATTAATGCCTTTCCGACCCTAACAACGACCGTAGGGGGAGAGAGGCTCCAGTCGTCTGTAGAGCGGGATGCTCTTCAAATGAGATTCTTTATCACGTTTTGGAGAAATGCCCCAGAATGTACGGGGGCCAGGATCCGCAGATACAAGAATTTGGTTTCGTACGTGGCAGACGTCCTGCACAATCGTAACTGGGAGGTTACATTGGAGCAGCACATCAAGTCCCAGTGTGGTAACGTGCTCGTGCCCGATATTGTGGCGAAGAAGGATGGCCGAGTAATGGTGGTCGACGCACAGGTAGTTGCTATGGATGTTACTCCTAAACCGGCCCATGCCAATGTAGAGGAGGTGGTGTCCCTGTACATGAGTCCCGACCGACGGTGATGGTATGCCACGGAGAGACGATGACGGTGGCCTATCTCCTTAGCCGTGCCGGTGGAACTCAGGCTGGTGCGCCAGGCGCGTGGCCATCTTCGTCGTTGCCCACGGCCCGCTGCACTGCTCCCCCCTCAGACGCGGAGCGGCGATAAGAAAGATCGAAGAATCCCGTCGACACAGGAGGGAGAGAGCAAGCACGACCGTGGATGACGCGCACTACTGAACATGTCCATGGCACGGCACAGCACACGTGGCAGGAAGAGGTCGATGAGGGGCGAAGTCGTTGAAGTCGTCTGGGGTGCCGCAACTGGCACGGGAGCTAGAGCTCGTTGAGGCGATCCCAGCAAGAGCGAGGCTGCGCTAGCCGGGTTGGCTGCCGAGAGGCCAGCTGAAAACGTGCCGTGGCGTCGGCTGCCGAAACCGGCAGGCGAGCACGTGGCTCTGGTGTCGCGGCCGGCAGCAGGATGAGCGTCGAGATGCGTGAAATGAAGCGGTGGGTTGTGCGGGTCGGTCGGTCGTCAGATTGTCGCGAAGTCAAGTCATGAGCAGGGCAGAGACAGGGCTCGTCGTTGTCAGCAGGTGCCGTTACAGTAATCGATACTTTATCGGTATCGGAGTGCGTATCGCAATACTTTCTTTGCCCACCCTTTCTTCGCCGACCATATTTCTCACTCTTATTCACTGTCAATGTCGTTTTTATGGTCCGCCTAGCCCTCGACACGAAGGTTGTGGACAGGCCTATGTGCTCCGTAACCGGAAGTATGGAATTATACTAAGCACGTGTTCACCGTTTTTCTTTGAAACTGAAGGAAATAACAATGCTGTGTTCAACAAAAGAGTTGAAGTCAACGAAATGAGGTCAAGACTTTGATAGCGCGATAGATAGGATTACACTGTTAAGCTGCCGTGTCACACAGAGTGACGCTCACATACGCTGTGGCACTGTTAACTTCGGATAGGATTCCTTGGTCATTGGACTCCATGGTATGTGTGGGCCTGACACTAACGTAAGCGCTACACTGGCCTCTGCCAGCTGCCGGAGAGACCACGTCTTGCAAGGATGGCAGAAGACGATTTGAAGAACCAGCTATTGATAAAAGTCAAGCATAACGTTTCCGAGCTACATATGAAATATGCTGTCTTTTCACTGCAAAACTGTTCACGTAAGCGATATTTCTATGTTGCGCCATCTACGTATTTCAAACAAAAGTATCGCCTAAAGTATCGCGTTACTTTTTTTAGTAACGGTAGGGGTACTTCGTTACGTTAAAAAAGAAGTATCGATGTCGGTATTTCGATATTTTTTGCTCAAGTAACGAGTATCGGTATCGCGATACCACATTTCGGTAACGGGTACAACACTGGATACAACCACGACTTTGTCCTTCAGAGGCGTGTAGGCAGTATCCAGTGTCAAGAATTTGCTTGATATAGAAGTCAGGAAGACTGAGATGAAGCCAGTGACAGTTAAATGCCTTCACGGTGGCGTCCATTGTTTTCGCATCTTTAACAGAATAACAGCAGTGATCAGATGGTGCAACGACCAGGGTGGCCTGACGGCGTTCTGTGAGTTTCTGTCGCCTAGTTCACTGTATTTTGGTGTAGGGTACTTCTTGCCCGTTTTGTATTGTAAGCGTGGAATAAAGTGGCTTTCCCGAGGCCTTGGCCAATGATGGTGCAAAAAAAAGGGAACAAAAAAGAGCTAAATGACACAAAGGAAGACTTATGTCTGGATTCTCGATTCACCCTGGGTGTTAAGCGCACGCGAAGGGGCCCTTCTGTCCATGCTTCGTGAATGGACGGAAGGGTCCCTGCGCGTGCACTTAATCCTCAGGGCGGAGCGAGAATCTGGGCCCAAGTATTTCTCACCCTGCCTTTTGCCCCCCCCCCCTCGAGGCCCCCCGTGGGCGAGTCACCTCGGTCCACTACTGGCTGACAGATGGAAGTCATGTGCTGCCTTCCTGGACGCCGTTAGAATCCGCATCAACTCCCTACCAACTCATGTAACGATGTCACGAAGGCAGCAACAACGGGACCGTGACTGCAGGGCGGGCTGTCTCATCCAGGAGACTAGGGTTCCTATAACAGAAACGCTGACTCAGATCGCCCAGCATTTTCCACGCACGCATGGGGCCCGCATATGTCGTCATGACGCTATAGGGAATATCGTGGCCAACACGCTTCAACAACAGCGCTGGTCGGTTCTGAGGGACCGGTGCCATCACAAATGCGGGCTGGATGAAACCACACATCGTCATCAACAAGGACGAGGACTCTATTGTGCTGGATGTCCAGGTGGCGGCTGGTTCTGCGCCGTTGAGGGACGCCCACCAGAAGAAGATCGTCTACTACTAGACGCGGGATGTGTTAAGTGCTGTGCGGGGGAGTAGACTGTCACCGCCCAGAGTGACTTCAGTGACTTTGACTTACAGGGGGGGGGGGGGGTGCCGAGACCCCACAGAATATCTTGTGGATTTAGGGCTAACCAAGAGCGACTTGAAAGGGATCTCAGTGCGTGCTCTTGAGGTAACGGCGGCAGCCTGGAGAAAGTTTAATAGGGCAACAGGTCGCACTGATGGCCACCCTCCTTAGGGTTTCGGTCCTCCAGGTATTTGTGAATTCAGGTTTTAGTAGCACTGTCAATTCAGGTTTTAGAACTCTAGAATCTTTAGTCAATGTATTTCTTTGGTGCCCTCCTACCTGAGTGGAGAAAATGTCAATAAACAATTTAGCTAGATAACACAAAGGTCGGCCAAGTATCATTTCCACCATGCTTTCGTAATACAATCCATTCAAAAACGAGTGAATAGCGGCAGTAAGAATAATCTGCTTCCCGTAGCTAAATGACACAAAGGACGACCGAATATCGTACCCACCATGTTTCGGAAGTAGAATTCATTGAGAAACGAGTTATAGGCGACAGTAAGAATAATCTGCTTTCCCCTGACTCTCCCCTTGTATCTGACCTTTGTACAATGGCCACACTGGCACTATGGGATCTGGACTTTGAATTAGATCTGGGTGTTTTTCTGACCGCTCATCTAACAGGAGAAATGCCCCGGAGGAGTAACAGACCTCCCCGTAACCCTGCTTTACGTCCTACTTTGAGTAAGAAAGAGCAGTGTCGGAAGGAATGTGGCGAAGGCTTAATCCCCATATTTCAAGAACAGATGAGCCTGTGCCCACCAAATGCTGGACAAGCACGGAATGATCTGAACTTCATGGCCTACTGGGCGGCCACTTTCACTACGCCTGCCCCTACTGAGCCCTCACATCCTGGACAAAATGAGGGTGTAGTGAAGACAGCACTATGGGATCTGATCACGATTCAGGAAGTTAAGGGCAACCCCCACGAAGAGAATCAGCTCCAGTCCCGGAAGGGTACAAAGCAAACGATCGCAAGAAAGCTGCCAGCAGAGGTACTTGCCCTCATATGCAACCTGCTACTCAAAAACCGGAGGCTGCTGTATATGATGAAGGCTAGTGTCACCTTTGTGCCTAAGACTGAGCACCCATCAGCACCATCCCAGTACAGGCCGACATCTCAAACACCAGTCCTGCTGAGGCTGCTCCATAGTATTTTGGCGAAGAGCATCTCTTGAGACTGCCAGCTGGATCCCAAGCAGAAAGGATTTGTTAGCAGCGATGGATGTGCGGAAAATATGGCACTCCTGCAGGCCCTGATGACGGGATCCCGTAGGCAACTCTCTCTCCTTTCTACATGGCGACATTAGATTTACGGAAGGCGTTTGACATGGTATCCACTCGTGCAGTCAAGGCCGCAATCATTAGGGCAGGTTTCCTCAGGGACTTCTGCGATCACCTGGATCATCTGTATGGGAAGAGTGAAACCATCATCACCTCTGCAAATGTGACTGCTACGGTAGCACCGAGTCGTGGAGGTAGTCAGAGAGACCCTATATCTCCTTACCTTTTCAACATCGTAGTCAACGAATTCCTTGCAATCTTACCAGATACCATTGGATTGCAGTTGGGAGAGTCTCCCGTCAATGCCTTAGTATTCGCGGACGATCCTGTGCTTGTGGCGACAACGGAGCAAGGACTGCAGCTTCTCCTCGATCAGGCAGTGCACTTCTTCACACCCCGAGGCCTGGAGTTTGGGATTGCCAACTGCTTGACTCTCTCCTTGGTGCCATCTGGACGTGAGAAAATGATGAAGATAAAGGATGACCTCTTATACATAGACGGAGTGCCCCTTGCAATGCCCCTAACCATGGACCAGTGGCGCTACAGTAGCAGGGTTGGCAGTTCAGGGCTGGCAGGAACTGAGCGATCTTCTACACCGACTACAAACGGCGCTACTAACGGCGCAACAGCGTCTATATATATTGTGAAGACGTTTCTTCTGCTGAGGGTCTATTACAAGCTATCGATGGGCAGGACCTCAGTACGGCTGCTACGAAGACTGGATGCGGAGACCCTAAGGCCGGTCTGCCAGTGGCTGCTCCTACCACATGGTGTGCCTCTGGGATTTTAATACGGGTCTTGCAGTGACGGAGGGCTTGGCGTTCCATGCTTGGGACTCCTCATCCTGAGGTTAAGGGTGTCTAGGATTCAGCGTCTCTCCGACAACAACGAGACTGCCTTTCGAGAGACAGTGGCGGTTCCGGCGATCCAGGCAGATCTTGCCAGGGCTCAACGCTGCCTCACCAGGGATGGTGACCTTCTGGCCACAGTCAAACAGCAGCAATAATTCTGGGCGAAGAGACTTCATCTTTCTACGGATGCGGCCAGCCTCAAGTAATGCCAGAAGAGTCCCGTTAGTTCACTCCTGGATATTGGATGGCACCCGGCTGCTTACGGGTGCTGCTCTTCTTGATGCCATGCAAATTTGAGCGAATGCGCTACCAAGAAGATCTAGGACAACGTGATGATGAAGCCTTGACAGGGCCTGTCGTGGGGGGTGCCTGCTCCAAGGAACAAGGCAGCCAGTCGCTAACACTGTTACTCATATTGTCCAACACTGTCACCGTGGTCATGGAGCGTAGGTGAAAGGTCACGACGCCTTGGTCAGCCTCGCGGCCAGCGGGTTACAGCAACATTGTTGGCAAGTTTTGAAGGAGCCAACAATCCTAACAGCGCAGGGGCGCCGGAAGTCGGACCTGGTGCTTCACAAGGGCGATACTTCTTATATCGTTGATGGCCAAGTGGTTTCGGATTCAACTCCCCTGTGCCTTATGCATCAACAAAAGGTGGATTGCTACACGACAGAGGACCTTCTGCGTTTAGCGCAAGGTGCCCGGCTCCCAAGACCAAGCGTGACGTCGCTAAGTGTGTCATACAGAGGTGTGTGGTGTTATGAATCAGTTAAGGACCTTCTGAACTTGTGTTTCGCCGGTGGGCTTATTACCGGTTATTTTGTTAACGTTAGGATTCTTTATTGTTCAATTTGTTGCAGTGTGTTGGATTTGCTGGTAGCTTCCTAGTGGAGAAATTCTAATAAACACATTTAGGTAAATGACAGAAAGGACGACCAAGTATCATTCCCACATTGTTTTTGAAATACAATCAATTCAAAAACGAGAGATAGGCGGCAGTAAGTATAATCTGCTTTGTGGGGTAAAATCCAACCTGCTATCTCATCGTGGCACCCCCTGGACCTTGGTGAGCAAGCGTTGCGCAAGCTATTCCCCAAGTGATTGAATCAGACCCTGGTATTAGGCGGTGACATTCATTTGTTGGTACCATTGTGTACCCTGCGTACTTTCTCCTATTGGCGCTATTACTAATCACTTATTTTGAGCCTACCGCCGCTGAGTGCAGGTGACCTGCAGCTACCGAGTGCCCTTGGCTGTCCCTGTGGCCAGTACTACGGAGTGTCCTAACTGTTCCACGACATTGCGAACTGTGATAGGTGTACGCCAGCACCAAAGGATCGCTCATGGCCAGGACCCTGGTCCTGCCCCCAAACTTATGAGTTCCCTTGTGACTACTGTGAGAGGCGTTTCTCCAGTCGACGGGGCCTCTTTTCTCATAAGTCTTGGATGTATCCAGCAGCCGGCATTCAGCAACCAGCAGTAGGGCCCGCTCCGGATCCACCTCAAGAAGTGGAGTATCCGGAGCTCGAGGTCCCGGGCCCAGTACATCTTCCACCGGTGGACTTAACTAAGTCTTCCGTGCATCATCTGGAGATGGTGGCTCCGGCGGCACCCAAGGAAGGCTATGGAACACGACCGCTGCCGAGATCTGCCTCTGCCCCGGGTCAGAGGCCATCACCCATCGGGAAGTGTCCGCAGTCTATTCCAGGATCCTCGCTGGGATGTTGAAATTATTCCTCCGGCGCAGGGATATGCCCGAGAAACCGAATGCCTTCAGGGTCATCTTCTTGGCGAAGAGAGAGGTTCCTTCCCATGCAGGGGAGTTTCGCCCTATCTCGGTGTCTTCGATGGTGCTCCAGGTGTACCATTGGATCCTGGCTGCCAGAATCTCTCGACTCCTGTCTTTCGACGTGCGGCAAAGAGCCTTTCTGTAGATGGCTGTAGCGATAATTCCTGTGTATGCGCTATCTTTCATTTGGAACGACTCTCATCTGGCAGGTCGAGGAACCACAATATCGCGGCTCGATAGTTTGACAATGTCTTACGTTTCTGTGCTGGGTGCTTTATATATCCTTTACTTTATGTAGGCGCAATGCACCATACTTCAAATTCCCAGGATGCCGAAATCTGGTAAACATTCTCGGAGGCGCAGTGCCCACAGTAAATCACTCCTTTAATTTGCATAATTCCAACGTCAAGTTCTCAAAAGCCGCCTAATATTGAGGCTAGGGCAAAAGCAGCAAAGTGACTTTTTGGCAAACATTCCACTAAGATCTGCACTCGCAGTTCTCGAATCTCCTATCCTTATTCCTGAGCCGTTCCAAATAGTTGAGCAGCTGGAGGGATTTGAACACAAAGTGACCAAGCAAAACGAAAAACAACTATACATGTATTTAAATTTTATTGTTCATATTTCGCTGTTTACTTTTCTTTTCTAGCCCATTGAACATCCTTATTTTTCGTCAACATACACTTTTGGTGTTGTAATCACAATATTGTGGGCTTTTCTCTTGTGAGCAGTATTTGAAGCAAATATAGATCCTGGCATGTGTTGTAAAGAGTACAAGCTTGGAGCTTTTCTGTGAAATATTGTGATGGCTTTGTTCTGTTTTCATTGATGCTGGAATGTCTCCTGGAGCCTGCCGTGTCAAGAGGTAGTAAGAATAAGTGGCTAGTAAAATGTTCGATGTAAAATCCCGGGACTTCGGGACGCTAAAATTGGCCAGGATCCCGGGATTTCGGGATTCGGAATATCCCGATTGACAACCCTAATCTGGACATTGTGGGCCCTCCACCTCCATCTTAAGGTTTCCGATACCTTCTCACGTGCGTGGATCGGTTTACGCGATAGCCTGAAGCGGCTCCTATGCCTGACGCCACCGCAGAGACTGTCGCGTGCACATTCCTCGGCAACTGAATTTCCTGCTTTGGCGTCCCTCAAGAGATTGTGACGAACAGGGGCCAGCAATTCGAAAGTCGCCTCTTCCAAACTTTTCCCCGCAGGGGGCACCGGCTTCGGCTGGTGTTTGGTGAGTGGCGCCACCACGGACCCCAGCCCCCAGTCCCAAGGTGTTAACCGTACCGTGCCTAGGGGATGCAAGGTGAAGGGTCAGAAACCTTGAACGGTGGCGGTCGGGGTCTTGGTCAAGCCCCGGCCGATGGGTTTTCCTTAAAACTCCGGGACCTTCCCACATGTATGAATGTGAAGTGTGAGTGACCAATGGGAACATTCATTTTCTTAAACCTCATATGGTTAAAAATTCTATTCCCTCCTCGATCGCGGGCGGCAAGCGCCCGCGGACCGAAGTCTTCAAACAGGCGTTCGACGCCTTTCAAGCAAAATACATTGTCATTATCAGTGCAAGCACTGATAATGAACAGAACACTCCACTTGGAAAAATGTCACCGTTTTTTCATTGAGAAGGCGGTGGCATCGCTCTCAAAAAATGTGACTGAAATTAAGCGCCTCAGATCAGGTGACTTACGGCCGTATTCTTGAACAAGCCTCGACTCGAAACTCGACTCGAGCTGCTCCTCGAGGCCGGTTTTGCGCTTCATAAATAGACCTTGACTCGAAACACTCCTCGAGTGGAGGAACTTCCCCGAGCATTCCTCGAAAATCTCGAGGTAGCATCGGCGCTACCTCGAGAGCGCTCCTCAACTCGAGTTTGGCTGGTGTCATGGCGGAAGATAGGTCGTTCGCTGCTTTCATGGACTGCGTTTTGAGCCAAGATGAGCTCTTTCACCTGGATGCCGACTACGCTACCGGTGTGCGACGACGTTCTTTAAGGGACCATCAAAATCCCTTTGAACATTTTGACGACAATGAATTCCTCGTGCGCTACCGTTTCACGAAGGCAACAGTACAAAGCCTTTTTGAAACATTGCCGCTGGAAAATAGCGTATGCAACCGAGGGCTGCCCATACCTCCCATGCTACAGCTGCTCATCGCAATGCGTTTTTATGGCGCTGGGACGTTCCAAGTCATCGCAGGGGATCTTGTGAATGTGTCACAGCCGACACTGTGCCGCGTTGTGGAAAAGATATCACAGCTCTTCGCAAGGACACTTTTTAAGAAGCTTGTGAAGTTTCCCGAGGCCGCAGAGGAGTTCGACGCAACAATGAGGGATTTCTACCAAATTCCCAGGGGTCACTGGATGCATTGACTGCACCCACGTGAGGATAAAGGGACCCGGAGGTCCCGATGGGGAGGTTTTTCGTAACCGGAAGGGGTATTTTTCGATCAACGTACAGGTAAGTCTGTTTCTGTTTGTTATTAAAAAAGAAAAGCGAAAAAAAAGAAGCTGGGCGGAGTTGATGCCATATATAGTTTAAAGCTATACATTATATTCTAGTACATGTGCAAAAACTGCGCCCATACATCTTATTTGAATCTTGTTTGCAACTACGGCGGCTCAGCTCAGTAACACAGAATTATTCATAATTGTTATGATGTTAATTTAAAAATTCCGATACACCTTCTATGATTACAATGCAAATTTTCATATCGTGGCAGCTTTCTAATCGAAAACTGGTTGTTCCGTACTCAGGCCATTACTGGACCCCAGCTACAGTTCTATGACCTCGTTGCGAGCTGGCCTGGTCCCGTGCATGACAGTAGAATATTCGACAACAGTAGAGCGCGGGTCCTGTACGAGCACCACCGAGTGCCAGGCTTGCTGCTGGGAGACGCAGGCTATGCCTGCACAACATTTTTAATGACGCCTCTGGCCAACCCAGGCGCAAAAGATAGCCCAGAAGGCAGGTATGCAACTCAGATTCAACAAATAATTCGACCAACGCGACATCGAACATGCAGCGTTTATTACACCTATTTTGTGTGTGCAGCAGTGCTTCAAGTGAGGTTTTTTTGAAATTAAGACAAGATTTGGGGGTGAACGAAATCCTTTCGTTTTATGCAGGTACCAGGCAGCGCACATTCGAACCCGGAACAGCGTGGAGCGAGCCTTCGGCGTTTGGAAACGGCGGTTCCCATGTCTTGATATGCGGCTGCAGCACAAGCCGCATCGTTCAGCCGTCATTGTGACAGCATGTGCTGCACTGCACAATTTGGCTCGCATGCTTAATGAGCCATGCCCTCCAGATCTGACGACACCAGCAGATCCCCCACAACGCCAACAAAGGCAGCGGCAGCATCACGTTTTACCTGTCACTGCCGCCCCTGTGGACTCCGTCAACGGCACACAGATGCGCAAGCGCATAATTGCAAGGTGCTTTCAGTAAGCACGCTTTGTAAATGGCATAAATAAGCAATCCTGACATGCTGTTGTCAGTTTTCCTTGTATTTGTAAATATCATTGCCAATAACTCTAGCAAAGACGCTTGAAACAAGAAAAAATAAACATCTCTCCTCTCTATTGCAGCTGCCTGGTCAATGATTCTAGCTGGTTCTGCTTAATTTTTATATCAAGGTGGAGCAGCTCTTTCTCCATACTGTGTCTGTACTCGAGATGCTGGAGCTCTCGCTTGTTGTGCCGCCGCTGGTGAGCTAGTTGGCCCCGAAGCAGGCGCATCCGTAGCTGGTGCTCCAGCTCCTGCTGGTCATTCGTTTTCTGGCAGGCGGCGACGCGGGCCTCCTTCTCCGGAGCAAACATTCGCTCCAGCGCGGCTATGCGTCCTCCACCTCTCCTCACAGCTGGAGTTTCTGGATCACGGTGTGTCTCCGATGCAGTTTGAGGCGCATGACCTGATGCTCCTGCATCCTCGCTGGAAGCACGAAGTGGCGACTGTGCTTGGCTAGCAGGAGTACCTGTATAAAAACAACACATGGGTGTCATTAACAATACAGATCCTGACCGTAAAAACAAAAGTGGAGGGTAACCAGTACGCGAACGTAAAAATGAAAAAAAAAAAAGGTAGGTACCTTGCACATCGTCGAGACAATCATTGGTTGGGTCAACCATTGACTCAAATATTGTTGCTGGTGACAATGACAACACTGGTTGACCGTCATGGTTGTCACTGTCATGAGGGTTCGGCAGCCGTGTTGCCATGTGTGACGCCACGGCCCCCACGAGGACAAGCGATGGACTCATTGGCCGGCATGTGCGTGGTCCTCCTCCTGCCACAAGATTCGAACTATATGATGCGTTATGGACTTATTAAAGCGCAAGACAGTCACCAAAATAAAGCCTGTGGACATACAATACCGGTACTTTACCGGTAGAGTACTCTGAGAGGAACGAAGGGAAACAGTGATAAATTTGATAAATTTTTCAGGGCCGTGCGTGTCATACAGCTTTCTCCAGAGTTATTCAGGTAATGCTAGAAAATGCAATTTGACGGTCTAGTAAATCGTCTGATTAACTATCGTGGAGTTACTATATACAGCACTCAAAACATATCACATTGAAATATTTGAGTTCTGCACTGAGCCATGCTGTAGGATAAACTCTGGACTGACAAAACTGGACTGACTGGAAAGACAGAAATGGCTTACTGACCTGTGGCGTATATGTCGCGCTTCTCCTGAGAGTCCTTCTTTTTCCAGCGGCTCTTCTCATTGTCCCAGCACTTCTTGAGCTGCTTCACGGTCCGTGGCCGAACATTCGGCTGGGAGTTGTAATCTGTGCCAAGCTTCTCCCACGCCTTGTTTTTAGCTCCTTTCGAGGCGTTATTTGTTTTCTTGTTTTCGAGTACAGCCCGATATTTGTTTACGAGGGATCGCAGTATCTCCCTCTCCTCATTTGTGTAAACAAATCTTGCCGTCGCACACCCGTCGCCGTTATTAGAGCTGGCATCATTAGAACAGCAAAAAGCGTCGGTGTTCATCGTGGTTCGACTCCTCACAATAAATACAGGCAAAGAACGTTTCCACAAGTGGATCTACCAGCAGTGCCCACGACACGCCCCTTTTTATTGGCTCGGAACATGGTATGATGTTCCGTCATATCGTAGACTGCAGCTCGAGTCAGTCTGCGCTGGCGATCAAAGTTTTGATAAAAGCGACTCAACATGTTCTATTTTTTTTCTGCCGTCTAGCTAGAGATCGCCTCCCCTTCAATTCAGATAATTGGAAGATGCCCCAGCAGTGCAAATCCCTTTGTCGGGTGACAGGCATCTGGAACCGTCTTTGCGGTTGCAAGCGCAAGAAAAGTTTATATGAGCACCTCGCCGTGTCCCCCCATGCAGCGTCTCCCCGTTTCCTTCGATCAGTTTCGAACTCTCCAGATGCTGTAAAATGTCTCATTTTTATTTATTTACAAATATGCTCAAGGCTCTGGGTCCCCGTGGCAGAGCGGTAACAAACACTCAAAAACTACATTCGCGCTATATATATTGTATTGCAATATCACAACAGCGACAAGCGGTGAATGCACCTTGCATATTCTTTGATACAAGGCGACCTGCCGTGCAGCCTGCCGCAGCAATTGCTTTTTTTGTTTGTATGTGTGTGTGGCCAGACCCGAAAACTTCTATCCGTTTCCTGTTCGAAACACCTGCAATCTTGTTCAAAAACGTGCAATCCCTTATGTTGATGCTTATAAAACACGTTGTTCGAAATTAAATTATGAATTATATTTGTTTTTCATGCCATAAGCGTATTTTAAGCACGGAAATAACATTTACGATGGGTCCCGAAAGACGCCTGGGGACGAGACTACAGCTTTATTCGAGGACGGTTTCTCGAGGAGCGCCTTGGCGAAGAAATCTGCAAAACGGGTTCATGAAACGCATGGGCTCTTCGAGTGGAGGAGCGCCACTTTCCTCCACTCGTTGGAGTCGAGGCGGAGCGTCGAGTCGAGGCTTGTTCAAGAATACGGCGGTTATTGCTTAAATGTACCTCGGAAGACGACTGTGAGCGAATTCTGAACACACAGCAGATGCTCGGAATCAAAATATCATCAACCTTGCATAGGACTCTGAATACCTCCCGTGGTGTTGTGTCGTTAGCTGAACTCATTGATGTTCCGTCAGAAGAAATTCTTGAAAATCTGAAAAGCCAAAAGGTGATCGACGTAAGAAAAATCAAAATCAGGAAGCACAATGAGTACATAACGACACGCAACACAATCCTCACATTTGACTGCCCGACTTTACCAGAAAGGCTCAAGGTAGGGTATCTGACTGCAGAGGTGCGGCCATATATCCCTAATCCACTCAGATGCTGCAAGTGTAACCGCTTTGGCCATCCTTCCGATACTTGCAGAGGTTCTGCATGCTGTGCCCGCTACAGCAAGCAGGACCACAACTCAAAGGAGTGCAGAGGGCCGGATCACTGCGTCAACTGTGCAGGTGACCACCCTTCATACTCTAGGTCTTGTCCAAAGTGGAAGTTTGAGAAAGAGGTGATGCACATCAAAGTCACACAGAAACTAAGTTATCGAGAAGCCAGGAAGAAGGCATCTCCGTTCCAGTTCCAGAAATCCTTTTCATCTGTCGTTAAAGAGAAACCAAAGATGATCTCATGCGCAACACAGACAGAGAATACAACACAAAGTGAAGAAACATGTACACCTCTCTCTGAAACACCACCTCCTGTAACTGTAACCACAGCTTCCCAACCCTCTTCTGTGGCGTCACTCTCACAGGCGCCACTTTCGTCATCGCAAACCGTGGAGGCAAGCTCCATGGAATGCGATGATGACACGAGCTCGCAAGGCTCGTTCGCGAGCGTGAGCTCACAATCTCAAAGAAAGCCTAAGAGCAGTATTTCGGGGAGTGGCTCACTCCCCGATATATCGCCAAAAGAACTCGCGGCTGCGCGGAAAAAAACTCCGAGACAGCCCATAATGCCCCCAAAGAAGAAATAATGAAAGTTTCTTTACACCACAGTCTCTTCCCTATGACGGAAACGCCTCTTGTGCACACGTTTCTCATTTTCTATATTATGGCGATCCTTCAATGGAATTGTCGAGGGCTTCTCACTAATATTGATGATGTCAATGATCTTTCGGACAAGTATGACACACTCTGTTTTGCACTACAAGAGACTTATTTGAATCCACATCGAACACATACATTACGGAGATGCAACTTGTTCCGAAACGATCGGGTTGATGCAACACGTGCATCTGGAGGTGTTGCTATCCTCACATCAAAAACCCTCCCTGCAAAGCACCTTCCACTAAAAACAGCACTCGAGGCAGTTGCCGTTCAAATATGTCTTCAAGGGGTCATAACTGTTTGTTCCGTATATCTGCCACCATCAGCTGTGGTTGCTCAGAACACTCTCGAATCTTTAATTGACGAACTCCCGCCACCTTTCCTCTTACTGGGAGATTTTAATGCCCATAACTGTTTATGGGGCAGCTCGAGAGTCGACCGGCGAGGAAAAATGCTGGAAAACGTATTACTCTCTAGGTCTATCTGCCTTCTAAACAAAGGAAGTCCTACCTATGTAAGCAGCGCTAACCAATCTTTCTCTGCCATCGACCTCTCCTTGTGCAGCCCATCAATGTTTCAAACCATTGACTGGGCAGTAGAGCAGAATCCTCGGGGTAGCGACCACTTCCCGGTTGTCATGAAACTGCATAATACCACAAATACCTTAGGTACACGTCCACCTCGGTGGAAACTGCCACAGGCCGATTGGACTCTCTTCAAGGAGAAGGCCAATATCCTAACATCCTTCCAAGGTTTAAGTATAGAAGATGCCAATAATCTTGTTACTGACACTATTATAAATGCCGCCCAACAGTCAATCCCACAAACATCCGATCGACTCTCTAAGCGCTCCAAGCCTTGGTGGGCGAGCGACTGTGAAACTACACGCAAAGAACAAAATCGGGCGTGGGGTGTCTTTCGAAGGCACCCCACTACTCCAAACTTAGTGGCATTCAGGAAAGCACGTGCAAAAGCACGCTGGACACGAAGACAGGCGAAAAAAGAATCTTGGAAAAATTTTGTGTCTTCTTTAAATTGTAACGCTCCCTCAAAACTTATATGGGACAGGCTAAGAAAAATCAAAGGAGACAACACAAGTTTCTCTGTCCCATTACTGCAGGTAAATGGCGTAGTTTGTCAGAGTCTGGAAGAGCAGGCCAATGCCCTTGGGGAGCATATGCAACATGTATCCAGCTCAGCTCACTACAGCAGTGACTTTTTGAAAATAAAATCATCTGCTGAGAAGCAGACGATTCCAAGCGAGGGCGGTGACAAGTATGCATACAATTCACTCTTTACAATGACTGAGCTACAAAGGGCTCTGTCATCCAGTAAAGTTACAGCACCAGGTCCCGATCGTGTTTCCTACTCCATGATCCAGCACTTATCTTCCACATCTTTAGGATCCCTTCTTGATTTCTTTAATCTTGTCTGGCGAGAGGGTTGTCTTCCGTCTGGCTGGAAGGTGGCAACCGTTGTTCCATTGCTAAAACCTGGAAAAGACCCCTCAAACCCTTCCAGCTATCGACCCATAGCGCTCACAAGTTGTCTAGGGAAAACTTTTGAGCGCGTGGTGAATGATCGCCTGATGTATTTCCTTGAAGAAAATAAATGTCTCAATAAATTCCAGAGTGGCTTCAGAGCTGCGTGCTCGACAACAGATCACCTGCTGCGGCTAGAGACTGCCATCAGAGAAGCATTTGTCCGAAGGCAGCATTGTGTGTCCGTATTTTTCGACATCGAAAAGGCTTACGACACTGCCTGGCGGTATGGTATTCTGCAGGACCTGCACACTCTGGGAATAAGCGGCCGCATGTTTCGCAGCATTGCCAATTTCCTTCAAGGACGGTTATTTCGGGTCCAGCTTGGATCGACACTTTCTCGCCCATTCATACAAGAGAACGGTGTACCGCAAGGATCCGTCCTAAGTGTGACTCTTTTCATTTTAAAGATGAACTGTATAGCAAGTGCCATTCCTCCTTCAGTCAGGTATTCACTGTATGTAGATGACGTTCAGATTTCTTGTTCCTCTTCCAGCGTTGCTAGATGCGAACGTCAACTCCAACTCACAATAAACAAGTTGGTCAAATGGTCGCACGAAAATGGTTTCAAGTTTTCTCCGGAAAAGACAGTATGCGTCTCTTTCTCTAGGGTACGGGGAGTGTTTCCCGAACCAACACTTAAAATGGGCAGCCACGACATTAACGTAAAGCCTGAACATAAATTCCTTGGACTTATATTTGATCGGAAATTGACTTTTCTTCCTCACCTCAAACACCTCAAGGTAAAGGCCATTAAATCTCTAAATCTTCTGAAGGTGCTTTCTCACCGGTCCTGGGGAGCAGATCGTGATACACTCAAGAAGATCTACGTCTCCACTGTTCTTTCCAAATTGGATTATGGGTGTGCTGTGTATGGTTCAGCACGGCCATCTACACTCAAAATCCTCGATCCAATACACCACCAAGGACTGCGCTTAGTACTCGGAGCATTCAGAACTTCTCAGATACAAAGTCTATACATAGAAGCGAATCAGTGGTCTTTAGAGAGACGTAGGTTTTACCTCGCTGCTTCATATGCACTTAGAATCAGGGGTCACCCCGAGAACCCAGCATATCAATGTGTGAAAGATACACAATTCAGACAGCACTTCTTGAACAGACCGTCAGCCGTGCCTTCTTTTAGCGTTAGAATGTCACAAGCAGTCGAACACTATGGCTTTCCAGAATACAACTCTATGATTCTTGAGACAACTAAGAAAATCCCTCCATGGCAGCCCCCTCCAAAATGCAACGTATCCCTTTCCAGATACAACAAGCGTGATACCGCTAACAGTGTACTCCAGCAGGAATTTGAGGTGTTAAAGGATAGCTTTGGCAGCCATGTAGAGTTGTACACTGATGGCTCAAAGACCGTTTCCGGGGTATCGTGCGCTATGGTCACTGGCACAGTTACAAGGTCACATCGTTTGAAGGTCACCATGTCTGTCTTCACAGCGGAAGTGTATGCCATAATTTTAGCCCTGAATTATATCTTACAAAATTGTATCAAATCATCAGTCATATACACAGACTCTTTGAGTTCCTTACAGACTATCTGTAGCATTCATTGCACAAAAGACCCCATTGTCCATCGTGCAAGGCGCATTGCAAGCAGTATAGCTAACAGGGCTTATCGGTTACTGTTCTGCTGGGTACCCAGCCATGTTGGGATACCTGGAAATGAAAAGGCCGATCGAGCAGCTGCTGCTGCCCTAACAAACGACATTACGGCTTTCGACATTCCATCAAAAGATCTCAGGCTATGTTTAAAAAGCAGCATTAACAGACACTGGCAGAGCTTTTGGGACCAACAGACAAGCAACAAATTACATGCTATAAAACCCAAGATAAGCCCTTCCCCATCTGCATCAAATCGACTGTATGAGGTGCTATCTTGTCGGCTCCGTTTGGGACACATATACTTAACACATGGATATCTCTTACGGAAAGAAGACCCTCCCGAGTGCAATCACTGTGGGGAACAACTCTCAATCCTCAATATCCTCATTGTATGCCCAGCGTATCAGCATCTTCGTGAACGTCATTTTGTTTTATTATAGAGAAACTTCTTACCACTGCACCCGGCGCTTTTGCTGGGCGATGAAAGTTTCATACCCTTTATAAAGATCTATATGTTTTTTAGAGATACCGGGTTTTTAAAGGATCTGTGATTTTAATTACTAACCCAGCACTCAACACTGTTTTAGTAAATACACAAATTTTACACAGATAAAACTTACACTGGTATTTGGCGCATTATGGCCTTAGTAGCTAATGCGCCAGAAAACCCCAAATCAAATCAAATCTTCCAAACTTTTACGCACCTTTTGGGCAGCACACGGCTTCGAACATCGGCTTACCACCCCGCCTGCAATGGACTGGTCGAGCGGTTTCATCGGCACTTGAAGCACGCCATCATGGCTCACGACAACCGGACCCGATAGCCCGATCTGCCGCCCTTCGTCCTCCTCGGAATACGTGCCGCCGTGAAGCCCGACCTCGCATGCTCTTCGGCTGAGTTGGTGTACGTTTCTCCTCTCCGGCTCCCTGCCGAAGTTTTAGCCACATGAGTCATCTCTGCCGAAGATTCTTCTTCTTTTGTCGCCCGCCATCGCCGAGCTTTTCCGACCATCTACTTCAACCCAACACGCGCCTCAACTTCACAGGCCTCATTCGTACCGCCCACCCTGCATTCATCGACATACGTATTTCTGCGAACGGATCGCATACGGCGCTCCCTGGCGCCTCCTTATTCTGGGCCTTTTAAAGTGCTCCAACGTGCTCCCAAGGCCTTCACCATCGACGTTCGCGGTACTCCCCAGTCGGTTTCCATTGACCGTCTTAAGCCCGCGTTCCAAGACGACCCACCTTCATGCATCATCGCACTCGTTCGCTCATCGACGCCAGGCAGCGCCTTTAAGCCTCCCCGCAAGTCCGTGACGTGACGTGAGCCGTCACTCCCACCTCGCCCATGCGCTCGTATCATTCACTGTGACCTCCGGTCTCCGAGGGGGGGAAGCTCCTGTGCCGCCACCGACGACAACGCTCTCGTGCCGTGTCGGCTATAGTTCGGGCAGCCGCCGGCTCTGAAGCGAAACGCACCGCCTCGAAAATATTGTCGCCATCGGCTAGCCAGCTCGGAAGATCTCTGATTGACTGAGCATTATATGTATAAATATTTGGATGCTCATTGGTCTCCAAGAACTGGCGTCAGTTTCCTTCGCGCTGATTGGGCGAGAGTCATTTGATTGAGGCGCGCGTATCCAAACGATCGGTCGAACGGAGGAGAAAGAAAAACAACGGAGGAGACATCGCGTCTGTCCGGCCACGCGTGTTCTCTCGGACTTCGGACTGCAACCGTTGTGCACGCAGACGCTAGGGGTAGTTTGAGGGTTTCGAATGCTTTAGATTTAGATTGTGGCGAACTGCTAATGTAAGAACGGAATGGCACATCCACCTGATCATCACAACGGCGGGAAGACGAACATGACATGGAATCCCTGCACCTCCAAAGGACGCAGAAATCGTCAGAGAGGAAGTCTGCACTCTTTCCGCCGTACTGCAGGTGAACGGTATGACAAGTTTGATTACTTTTTTGTGACCAAAGGAAGTAATGCAGGTTTATCACGTTAAGTATTACGTACAACATTTACGAGTCACTCGATACGTTAGCGGCGTTTCATTGTGCAGTGCATTGCCGTAACTTGTACGTTTGTGATATGCCGCTAATCAAATTATGTGTGCTTATGCTAGTTGCTCCTCATGCACGTCGCAGACGTTCATTCACTGTGATCTACGAACATTCGTGGCAAATGCGCTTTGCTGTTCAAATACGAAATCAAGATCGATTGCCTATCATAGCAGTGATTTTCGTGCAGAGTTACGGATCATCAATAGATTTTGTTTTGTTTTGTTTTAGTTCTCCCGCAGCCATCGGCAACGCACATAGCTCAGCATTGGCTTCTGAACTGCCCTTCGATGTCGAAGCGCCTAAAGCTCCAGTGAAGCCTGTTACAAGACAAAAAAGATATGTACTGCAGCTTTTTCGAGGCAGTTCCCGAGGACAAATAAACTTGATTTGTCATACACCATCGCTTTTTGATTGTCTGCTTTGGGACAGCATGATCGTTGCTGTACAGCAATCGCCGAAGACAAACGGAGGAGACTGGGGGGTAGGGGGGACGAGAGGAGAGACGAAAAACCAGACGAGAGAAGGGGGATGAGGTTGAGAAAGGAGGTCGGTGTGCGCATGCGCACTGGGCCCCAGCTTTTTTCCCGCGCAGCAGCTCGGGGACGCTGTGAGTGGCTCCTGGAGATCACGTGGTTTAAGCGCCCGCCATTTTCCTTGGACCATTGCGTAAACGGGAGCTTCCGGCGGATGGTTCGGGTGCGCGAGGCGCGCGAAATAAAACGGTCCACTTTGTTCTGATCAGCTGACGGCTTCGGACCTTTCCTTTTACGCCCTCGACCGCAGACCACACATTCTACGCAAGTAGTTTATTACGCACATGTAATTTGCTAACTCATTTGTTGTTTCTTTAAGGGAGGAGGTGAAAATTGAAAAATTGTAGTTCGTGCACAATGGTGTTTGCAAGTGTGACCAGCAATAATCACATGGGTATTTTAATGCATGCGAAATGCACAAATGTACCAATGGACAACCATCACGCGACGCTTCAGTGCGCCTTTGTAGCCCTTCATTGCGGCCTTAAAAAGACTAGAGCTCGGCTTATCTTATATGTGCCCTTGCAACTGTGTTACCAGCAACCTGCTCCCAATCACAGTGCTATGCAGGTAAGCAGAGCTCAGTTTCTTCAGCGTGCGAATAACGGGTGTGCAGTCGAGGAACACACGAGTCCCGCATACTGGTTTTCAGGTGATACATTTGTGTATTTCGTGTGCTTCGTCTTTTAGCGGGAAGAAATCTCCCCACATGCCATACGTTTCTGGAAACACTTGGAATGGCCACTTGTCAGTATGCTCTACGGCTTCCCAATAGGTATGTTGCAACTTCCTGTCAAAATGAGGTAAAGGAAGTTCCAATGTCATGTGGATTTAGGCTTTCGGTTTCAAGTTCTGCTGGAGTTGTATGGCGTCACTATGAATTCAACGTAAAATAAGCGGATGCTCAGCGTTTAACAGCACTAATTGTGCGGAAAGAGGGCCTAATGCATCACGTACCCACCCTGGGATCCTGAGTCCTTGAAAAAAGATTATCAGTGTAAACGAAAGTTCAACAAAGGGGTGTAGGCCACTTGTTACCGAATGCCTTGCTATGTATGTACTTGCCACGTTGAATTGTGCGTGGCTGTGATAACATTATCAACTGGCAATACGAAAACAATATTACTAAAGTCACAACCTCGTCCCAAGTTAAAGGGAACGATTACATGCGCTCTATTTTCAAAGTGCAGACGATTGCTGGGTAAAATGCTGCCTGTACATTTTCTTGTGCCATATCTGCAAAGTTGCTTACCTTCCTTAAACGTTACCTTTCTTATCTGAAGTGCAAAACTGACCGCACTGGAACACAACATTTTGCACAGCAAAAGATAGCAATTTCAAAGCGCACACCAAACGAAACCGAAACATACACAAAGTGACACAAAATCTTGTCTTTGCCATAAGAAAAGTATGTGTGAAGTATTTGTTAAAGTACCTTAAGCTAAGGCTCCTAAGGCTTCCCCCGATGAACTCGTCTTGGTTAACGATGAAAGATGAAAGTCACTGAAAAGGTTAGCCTCGTCTTGGTTGTCATTTAAGCCAGAGCTTATAAAGTTTTGCTTTGCTCCAAACGAGCGAAATTTTGAACCGAAAGTTATTACTAAGACACAGCATACGTAGGGCCACTTCTCAACTTGAAAACCACCCATTAACACCCCAGCTCTAAAGTTGATAGCTAAGATGTTAGCAAATTAATGATGCATAATTATTTAGCTGTACAGAAAGAAAGACTAGAGGTAAGTAGGTGACACCCTCAAATAGGTTACGTTCCTAGGTCCCAAGTATGCGTTTGCTTCTTGTTAGTCTGGACACCCCATATATGTGCGGCATTTACAACATGCGGAACACTTGCTGTCCTTTTTGCACATGGGGTATAGCACAATTTGGAAATTTCATAGATTTGCCACAGTACCTCATTTCCACATGTTTTTCTTTTGTGTGTGTCTGCTACATGTATCATAGTTTGGTTAACGTGTTTAGCCTGTGTGGCGTAACTCATGATCACAGTTTTCTCGCGACGTAAGGCCACATGTTATGAAAATTGCAGTACTCGTTATTTTGTGTGCAGCTGCAGTGCGCTCCCGAGCAACCTTTTCTCGGGCTACGAAGTTTCAAACTGAAGCACAGATAAAGGAGGGGCTCCGCCATGCCCGTGAAAGAGATGAAAAGAGATGAAAAGAAGTCAACTTAAACCAGGTACCTCATTTGTTCTTCAATGCCATAAACTGCATTTAGTGGTTGGTGTCCTTTCTCTCTTGAATCTTTTACACATTTGCATCTCAGTGACTATTCGAGCGTTGCATCTGTTGTGGCTCAACGAAGGCCCCTTTGTAAGCAACCCGGGCAGGAGTTGATATAATTTTTCCGACGGCTGGGCTACAATGTGGTGGAGTGGAATAGTGTCACTTCTCTCTTTAGTAGATAACGTTGCTATTTTTGGCAAGCCAGATTATAAGAATACATTGATAAGTAGTACACACAGAATAGACGTATGCAAAACTCAGCGCCCTCTCTCAGCGCGCTCCCAAACTTCTGTCACTCCGCCATGTATGAGGCGCGCGAACTCTGAAGGCCAGAAATCAATAAGGCTGCAAAAACAATTCTGTGTAATGTGCTAGCGTGACGGTGTATGATGCCTCACACCAGTGCCGCTCCACTATGTCACTCATGAGGTGAAAAGGGAGCTGCTAAAGAAAACGCTACCAAGGCAGGAGCGCTTTTAGGTGTTGCCCTGTTTTCCATGCAGCGAACCCAGTGCTATACGGATACCAGATTACCAGTGTTTTTCGTATCTTTGTTGCGGGGCTTACCGTAACGGAGAGCTGCGATGCTTCGGTTATTTTGTGACATCTTTAGCTTGTTCCGTTATCTTCTTCTTCGTTGGCGTCAAATCTGAACAGCTGGCACGAGCCACACAGTATCGATCACTGATCTCTATGTATAAAGGATCGCGTATGGGAGAGGGGCTCGTGGGGGAGAGGCACGCATTCGGGCCGCCATGTTGGTGGGCCCTAAAGCGCTATGTGTGCCCATAGAAAACAATGGGAGGCTGCAGAGATGGTGAGTATTTATTGCGCTGCAAGCGTTGATCGTTGTTTGTCATTACATAATTCTCTAAGGTGCGAGTACAGTGATGTATTATAACCATGTTTCACGGGTGTCCTGCCGTTTTGTTTTTAATTACATCATGGTTTGTATTCCGAAACTTGGACCGTCAGTGCAATGCAGAGCTGGGGGCTTATGTACCGAACGTTCCACAGCCCATATTTCAATAAGGAGCGATGTCAGTTCCACAACAACCATGCATAATCTCTCATACTGGGCTCTGGGCAAAAACTGTTTCCGAAATAGCGGTAAGGAAAACATTTTTCTACTGGCATGGCACAAAGAAAATGGTCCCGTAGGATCGTAGAATCGAATTGTTTTAGAGACGTGTTTGCGTTTGGAATGAACCATCGCCACAGAAAGAATCGTTTTTGAACCAGCGCAACCCAAGTAATTAGTTCACGTAGTTAAAATACGTCAGTTGGGTTAGGTTAGGCTACTTAGAAAGAGGTCATATTTTCTTGAATATGATGAACATATAAGTCGATAACAACAACACAAGACCGTTTGAAGCTCAAGCAAATGTTACCTCTTTCTCTGCAGACAGTAGCTAGCTTGCACCATTATAGCTTGTTCATGATACGCATGTTACTTTGGTTATGTCAGGAGGTTTGGCTATTTATGTCAGTTTAGTTGGGTTAGGTCAGGTTAGGCGACACCAATTGGCGCAGTCTACCAGGGCCCGGGCTGCACTGGGAGACCCCAGCATCAGACCATGCCAGAAACTTATAGCCTGGAATATATATCAATGAGTCACTTCTCACACACGTCTGATTTCCTGCAACGACAAGCCCTACCCCTGAAAAGTTCAGTTGTCCGTAAAACGTAGCGCATGACTTTTGCAACTCATAAAAACCTCAGTGCAGGGACACCGAAAAGTACTCGTCTTTGTGTCTGCCTTCTCATTGTCCTCTCACTGTTTTCGTTTTGTTTATGTTTTCTTATTTTATTTTAGCGTGTGGCACCACCCGCTTGATCCTAAACAGCTTAAGGCACCACAATGGTCCCCTAAGGCATGGGACAGTTTTTTATACCCGTGCAAGCTGGGACAACTATTTCTGGCCCAGTTTTTCACTACATCCCCACAGAATAAGTTGCTCACACGTTGCTCACGACAGTGCACTTGATTGCAGTGGGCACCAGCCCAGTGGCACAACGATGTGGGCAACCACACTTGGTAGGCATGAGACAAAAACCAATCATTTGTTATGACACAGCAAGACGGTCCAGCAATATAATCTTGGCTTTCTTTCTGTGCCACAGAACTTCAAATGCAGTGCTAGAAAGCATGCACATGAAACATGAGGTAAACACTATTCTTAGAACCCCAGGGTGTCAGGAAATATTTTTTCGAGAAATGGGTTGGGGGGGGGGGTAGGGTAAAAATTGGGGAAATGAATGTGTGCTCTAAATCAATATGAATTCGAATGAAAAAAAAACTTCCAAAAAGCTAAATTTGAAGGGGGGAATTGGGCTCTATTACTGTAACGAACTGCACTGTTTGGTACAAACGGTGATGCAACTGCGTTTACTGCTGAACAAGCCGGTGTGCATTGCTACAGACATTTCAGTAAGGGCAATTTGCTGGATAAGAGTCAGGTTTCACCCTTAAGAGGCCACTTTCAATTTGGGTGAACATTAGAGTGAAACCCTAAAACTTTAGGCTCTGATTTATTTTGGAGAAAGTATTAGTATAGTGCCGAAGAGGGTTAACACAAGTTTAGTAACAGTTGTCCCTCTTGAAAGCAATTACTACAGGAAATTAACGTGGTACAAGTAATGAAGATTGACACAAATGTGCCATATGTATACCAGGTGCTTTTTAAAGGTCCTCTGGTTGAATAATTCATAAACAAGATGGCGCTATCAAAGAACTTTCATTTCACTGATCATTCCTGAGGCATTGGCCAGGAACTCAGCAGTGGGAGAGTCATTTTGCATGCTCTCATTGATTGACTAAAGCTCCTTTTAACCTTTTAAACTTGTTAACTTTTTACTGCAGATGCCTTGAGTAATTGTTTTATTGATTTGATTATTGATTTGAACCTTCAGCAAAAAAATGTTCCAGACAAAGAAACACAGTGGTTACATTTTAGTGATTTCTAGTTAATTGGTTTCTGCGTACATATTTCTTGGACGGAGCAGTGTATTGATGCGCTCTTACGCTTAGCTATGAGGCTGCCAAAGAAAGCTTTCTGATAGCATCACTTGTTTATGAATTATTCTGCTGGGGGACCGTAGTGAAACAGGAGGTACACTTGGGCTCTGACTGCCAGTAAAATTTCGAAAAATCACCTTAAGAAAATGCAGAGCAAGACATATGCCAGTTAGAATTGTGAATAAGTAAAACTAAAAAGTAAGATAAGCACAAAATCCCTTGTACTTATTAAATATGAAAATTGGAATCACTTAGGAAGTGAACGTGAGTAGTCACTGATTGTTAAAAACTATAATTCTCGACAACCTCTTACGCAGACGTGGCCTTGTAGTCACCTTCTCCGTGTACTGTTTGGCAAGGTGATAAAGTCTAACCTTCCCATAACAGTCTGCAACATGTTTTGCAAGGCGAATGACATGGTTTTCGTCTGCACTGCACTCAAACATGTGCTGGCTCAAAGTAGGAAAAATGTCCAGTCTTGCAGACGTGCACAGGATGTCCTGCAAGACGGCCCTTGTGAGAAGCTGCCCAAGCTGAGCATTGGATGGCAAGGTTCCGTCTGAGATATGAAGTATTTGACGAACACGTTTTTCTGTTTTTTACAAATGGTGATGACACTCTGAGACGCACTAATCAGACCACCTCGAGACTTTCGACGAAGAAGAGCACTGTGTAGAGTTCTGTCTGTGAGAGCGTCAATGCAGTCAGCACAGGAGATCTTTCTTGTCACCATCTTGACAACGTACCCCGCGATGTACCCCACAACATCTTCAACAAAGGTTGACAGTTGCTCTGTATCAGGTACATCCGCGTAGTCGTGGTCTTCAACACGTTCACTCGGTGCAGTACCAAAATAGCGTGATGCATGAATGTCAAGTTCGTCAAGGGAAGTAGCTGCTGCTGCTGCGGCTGTCACAGTCAGTATACGTGTGGAGTCTTGGACGATACAATTACCTCGTGCTGTAGGCTCGATTTCATGGTGAATAAGGAGCCTCTTGTATGCAGCCATGAAGTGTCCTTCCGTTGGATAGTTGCACCACCCACCTTTACCCCTCAACGCACAAAAGAAAAGTTCGAGGTGGTCTTGAGAGAGTTTGTATGTCAGCAGATACCTTAAGAGTGCATGATCTCCCGAAAGAAGATGCTTTTCCCATAGGCTTTGAATGCTTGCCATGTTGATCAGGAACCCAAGGAAGCCTGTTTTTCGTGGGGATTCTAATATTGGCTTTCCAGATGCATCTTTCAGGTTGCCAATATATGCAGTCATCTCGTTGAAGAATGGAATCCAAAGGTGGCGGGTTGGATACCGGATGGGTGCTTTGAAGTTCTTTGCCAGGGGATTGCGGGAGTTCATGATGTCGAACAGACGATCGAACTTCCTGAGGAATTCCACTGCTGCCTCACATCCAGGAAACATGGGATTGTTTATGTCCCTGTCACAGAAATCCAGAGCATCCGCAACACTTGAGCTGATTGTCTGAGCTGCCAAATTCACCTTCATCTTCTGACTTCCCCAGTCAATGTGAGCAGCCTTGAGCTCGTTTCCGGCGTGAACCCCATCTGATTGCTGCAAATTTTGGAGGCATACGACCTAGGCCCACTGTATTGTGCCTCAATTGCTGTCTTTCAGGGTCCCCATTGCTGCCAGGGCATTACGAATGAGCTTCAGCATGTGGCAAGCATCGAGGATTACATGAACTCTCCAGGAAGAATCAGAAGGGTGCTGAAACCATGGCCTGATGTCAGGGCTTTTCATGTTTGCACCACGGTCTTGAAACATGGTGAGGTTAGAGCAAAGGCCGTCACTCACAACTGCAGCTATTAGAATTCCAATGTAGTGTAGCTTTTGAAGGCAGAGGCTCACAAGGTTTGCCTTTTCCTCCCCACTTAGGCTGTTGATAAGAAAGTATGCACATGGCACTTTCCAGTTACTGTCCAAAGCAACCACAAGGAATACAAGAGCTTGCGTAGCTGGTTCCTGACTGTCGTCGTCAATGCCAGTGCCTAGGTTTATGAAACCATTAAAGGACTGTCCTGTGAACTGAATCTGTTATGCTCATTTCATCAAGCATTAGTGAACACACGACACGTTTAGATAGCTTCCGCTGCTCTTCTACTCTTGATTTCAAGGCATCAAAGGCTTCCTGTGTAAATCCTGGCTCACCATGGATTGCACTGTACCATGACCTGATTGTTGCCTGGTGCGGAAGAGCCAAATTGAATGTCTTTCTCACATACTCATACGCTTTTGTGGAGTAGGACTGCAGTGTGACAGCAAAACTACGTAGGGATGGGGGTACTGCTCTCTGCTGATCTTCCCATGTTTGTTGTGTATAGTACGTAGCACCAAACCCAACTGCACATCCGAAAGGGAGCCACGGAGAATGTCGCTGCACTGCTTTGAAACCAGTGACTTTTTCTGGAGGTCTTCTATTACACTTTCTGCAGTTACCACCTTTTTCTTTAGTCTCAAATTCTTCTCCTGGGTATGCTTCACTTTTCTGCTTGCACTTGCTAGTGCCTCGACTGCGACGTTCACCTTCCGTTTTAATGTACGAGGATTCTCTTGCACTACGTATATATGGTCTGCTGCATGACCACATGAGGCTTGTGACAGTTCCGATGATGGCCCTGGTGTGCCCCAAGATGGTCCTGGCTGTGACGTGCTACCAATGGTATCCTGCTCTACGTTATGTCTAGTGGCAGGGGGCTTTCTTGGTTGTACATTCTGTGTGACAAAGATATAACGAAATATGGTTTCGTAAATAAGTTCCAAGATGTTATGTTGTAAGAACGAAGACAATAAACAGTTTTAAGTTCAGCAGTTATTTATTGCCATTATGCATTTCTAAGGTACAGGGAATGTGCAAGGAGACGATACTTTTATTTCAGGAATGATGCCGTATGGGGCAGTATGCAAAACTACTGAATCCAATTTCACATTGGAAACACCATCCTTTTATTTATCCATGTATGCTGATCTCTGTACAGTGGGCTCTCATTAATGTAAGCTCTGATAATTCACACTTGTGGGCAGTTTATTTTGCCTGGTTACTTTAGTGTCCTGGAAAAGGGGACCAAACTACTGTAGCTCAAACAAGTTCAAAATTTTGGGTCTCCAGGTTATGTGTCCAGTGTATTAAAAATTGAAACAGCACTTTTGCTAATGTTACACTTTTCATTCCCTTGTAAGATATGCCTACCTTGAAGAAATGGCCACCACATATCTGCTCCCGTAAAACAAAACTTTCAGTAGGTCGCAATCTGACAGCCTCTGCTGTTGCAAATTTCCAGAATGTGAAATCTTCAAAACTGTGTCATTTCTTAATATGTTGACAGCTTTGAAAGCAGTTGAGATGCTGACAGGACACTCCCATTGCAGCTAAAATGATTACAGAGAGTTCCAGAGGTCCGAAAGGAAACTTGTGGCAGCATGAAGGTAACCAACAGTAGATGTACGCAACGTGGGTGACCCACGACACTAATTCGTGCCACACAAGTGTGCTCCCATGACCTAATTCTTCCTTGCAGCCCACGTTTAGATGCGCATGTCTAGTAATTGACACAATAATCACCAGTCCCTTGCTGGTTTGAATTACTGAGAGTCCACTGTACATATATGGTTCACATCTTTGACAGTTAATGCAGAGCAATCATACACTATCCAGCATAGCTTTAAAATTTGGATGTGATTCATAAGCTTTTACTTTTTGGAGATGCTGTGGGAAATCAAACTTTGTAGGTACTGCGTCGGTCTTAAGGCGCACTGTCTGCCCAGTCCGGTCAAAGCAGTCTTCCTCAAAATGCCTGCTGCAGATCACCGAGGTCCTTGATGGTGTCCAGTCTTTTCTGCACAGGTTCTGCACCCATTTTTTGAGTATGACAGGGCGGCTATGAGGAAACCTGTATCGAGAGATCACGTCTTATATACTGTCCCAAATAACATTGCATGCAACCAATTATTAATGCAGTCATTGCAAGCAGCTGACAACAAAGGTCAGATACAAAAGAGCTAGATGACGCATCCCAGTGAGATTACCGCAACAGAGACATTCTTTGTCCGTTCATGATCACAGATGTAATAGCGATAAAAAAAAACAGTGTGAGGGGACAACGAGAGGGACAAAGGACGAGACAAACCCAGCACATGCTTCACAAATAAAAGTCTTTGGTTGGCAATACATTGCTGTGTTTGTCTCGTCCTTTGTCCCTTTCGTTGTCTCCTCGCATTGGGGTTTTCTCTCGATTTTAGAATGGATCACCAACCCGTCCAGATTTTAACTTTGTTTCAGGATCACAGTTGTCTCGCGACGTAAAGCTCTCACATCCCTTGCTACGACTTAACACTAAAATAGTAAAGAATACAAACACATAAATGATGAGAGTGTACCGGGCTAGCAATGCACGCAGTTTAGCGCTCGAGTGCCGCACATACACGGATGACAACACTACCACTGTAGAGTAACGTGTTCCCTGTAACATATTATGCCCTCAAACTATCATTCCCGCCGGGTAAAATACGAGGGCGTTCGCTTGAGCCTCAGAAGAGCCATCTTACAACTTGCATCAAGTGCTGGTTTCGTGCAAAAAAACAGTTCAAAATCGTCAAAGGAATGTACAGAACGAACGCCAATTTATTCCTTGATAACGAATGACTCACCTGTGAAAAGTTGTGCCCTCTCCTTTGCCCGTACGGCTGGTGCAGCCGTAACTACAACAAGCCGGCATGATCGCTCGCGGCCACTGTTTTGGGTACAGTAAGATGGCGGCCGGTTGCCGCACGCTCGCGCTCCCTATCCGCGATCCAGCCTTTTACAATCGAGATCAGTGGTATCGATCGCTCACGAACTTCCTCACCATGTTGCCTGGAAAATCTCATTTTTGCATATGATTTTGCTTGTGATTGCTTGAAAATCTGATTGTGCTCGTGATTGTTGCTCGGCAGTTTGTGCGAGAGAAAAGTCTCATGTGTTTCATGCCTTGCAGGTTACGTTCCAGAGTCTCCCACCAGCCAAAAGTCCCAGCACGACTGCTATAAGACAGAAGTGGCTAATAGCTATCAAGAGACAAGACAGATTTCACATTGACAGTGCAAAGGTCTGTTCACGGCACTTCACAAAAGCGGATTTTGTCCCAGACGTAGCTAGCGGAAGGAGAATCCTCTATGAGGGTGCAGTGCCGTCAATTTTAGCGTTCAAGCAACCACCTGCAAGAAAACCACCAAAGCAACGTGCACCACTCCAGGGATATCAACTTTCTGCAGTGCCAAGCCTTGGTGACAGACAGCCATCACACCGTGACGACACAGATGGCATGGAAGCTGTAACTGATCAACCACAAGAATGTGTGCCAGGGGTTTCTTCTATCTGCTAATGTGAACATCTTCAGGAGCTCGAAAAGAAAGAAGAGGATCTGGTAAGAAGCGGAAGCAAAATAGCTGCACTAGAGGGAGAACTAAAACATATCAAGAAAGAAGTACAAAGAAAGGAGGGTGACACCAATTCTACAAAAAAAGACAGTTTGAGAAGGTTAGCTTGACTTCCAGAAGCTTCTGCATTGAAGCCTGCAAAGGAAAGGATGAAGATATGATGTTCTACATTGGACCTCCCAGCTATGCAGTGTTCAAGGCACTTCTGGAGTATGTTTGACCCATGTTCAAGCACCTACGAAAAATTTGGAACCGAGTCTACCTCGGCAATGGGTCGTCGTGCGACATTAGCTATTTAGAACCAGTTCCTGCTTGTTTTGATGAAACTACGACTGGGACTCTTTGAAAAGGACTTTGCCCAGCGGTTTCACATACACCAAAGCACTGTGAGCAGGATATTCTGTATGTGGATGAACCTTCTCTATGTTAAACTTTCTGCTCTTCCTCTGTGGCAGCTTGGTGAAGTAATTGACAGTAACATGCCACAGTGCTTCACAGAAAAATATCCTACGACGAGAGTGATAATAGATGCAACTAAAATGAGATGTGAAGTTCCAAGTTCTCTGGTTCTTCAGTCAGAGACTTACTCAAATTATAAGTCTGTCAACACATTCACAGGCCTAATAGGGGTTTCACCTGATGGTTATGTGACGTTTGTTTCCTCCTTGTACATGGAAGCATCTCTGACGTTGAGCTTGTTAAAAGGAGTGGGTTTCTAAAAATGCCTTTCAATGAAGGAGACTCAGTCATGGCAGACAAGGCATTCCGTATAGCTGTCTTGCTATCGCCACTTGGTGTAACACTGAATATTCCACTGTTTTTGAGCCAGGGTCACTTGTCTGCCATGGAAGTGTCAGAAACTCCGTCAATAACATCACTGAGAATACATGTCGAACGCAGAATACGATGAGTGAAGTCGCTTCACGTTTTTGACCGAATCATACCAATATCCTTCGCACCATTGCAAATCACATGTGGACCGTTTGTGCTCTTCTGACAAATTTCGAGCCCCCCCCCCCTTATAAAAGGGGACTCAGATGACCCTGTAGAGAATAATTGATATACTGAAACTCAATTTGAATTGTACTGCCATGTCCATCATTTAACTTTGTGGCCAGGACAAGTCATGTTGCAACACTGCATTTAATGGGAACACTGCGACTCATAGCAGAAAATTCAGTGACATACATAAATGACAAAAAGGAAACTAGGTTTCTCACCCCTAAAGTTTGCATATAAAAGTGTATCACAGTAATACAAAAATGTGTATCACGGTCAAATATAAATGTGTATGTGAGTCACATATAAGAGTATTGCACTGTCAGAGTTAAAATGCAGTTTAAGCTCACTGCCTTAAGCTACTGCACTCTGCAAAAGCACTAGGAGGAATGACTTCTTATAAAAATGTAAGCATCTGTTACAGTTCAAATTGTGAAAAAAGTTTGTCACTGCCTGTAAGTGCTTGCTGTTCGATACTCTGTTGCTTGTTTTCGTGCTCGTGTTACCCCGGAGGCACTGGACTGCAACATTAAAATAGAAAGTAGTTATTTTTTCCATGGCGGTCTGGCAAAAATGTGATGAGAATTCCACCCTAGTAATTATGGTCCATGAGGGTGAAAAAGCAACGAAGTATGACCACTGCAATCCTGCACAATATAGCTGTCCCTGCACTTCATAAAAATATTCACTTGTTTGTTTTAAATACGGTTTCCCGTGCTCTAACTCAATGTAAAAGTCTCTTTGCTGCAAGGCCTCTTCCAAGGAGCATGAACGCTTTGACCAAGGGCATTTCACTTCTAACAGTCCAAATGGGCGTGCCTCCTGAGGATCGTATACAATTTTGTCAGGTGGTGCTCCCACCCATGCTGTCTGTGGTGAGACCATAAGACCACACGGCAAGGTTTGTACATTGTGCCCCTGTTCTTTCATGATCGCTGCAAACCTGACCACTGCATGCTCTTCACTTTCGATTCCGTACTTGACTGCCAACACCTTCGAGATGTCTTTTGCTGCAAAAATGCTACCTAGAGCAGCTGATGTCCATTTCTGCTGCCTTTTCCAAACTTTTCCAAACTAAGAGGCTGTCACACGCTTCCTTCTGGCATCCTTCCACAATGGATTGGCCGCTTGTTGAATGGTACTTCTTTCTAGTTGACGGGCTTCCTCACCAGAAACCACGAGGTCCTGCAAAAGCATGATATACTTGAAGGTATGCATTTTATTAGGCACATTAGTTAAGCCACACCAAATCAGATGATGTGATTGTGTTACCGTTGAGTTCACTTGAGACAAAACACAGTGCCAATAAGCAGTAATACACATGTGCTCACCAGTAACATGGGGTCTGAACCACTTAGAACCCAAGCCTGGACATCATGAAATAGTACAATTTCAAAGGCCTTTGTGGTCGTGTTCGCAGCCGGGATATTTAAAAGAGTCGTGACGCTTTTCACTGGGAGTTGGACATGCATGGCTGAGCCCACTGCAGCTGGACCAAACTTCGTCTGCGTAAATGTACAAGTACTTTCCAAGGTTTCAATAATGCTGTTGACTGCCCCACCCTAGTCACGTAGTCGAGATGCAAGCTTCCTTACAGCCTCTCTTTGCTCGTACTCGTTTTTCCTGTTACGTACGTCATATAACTTGCACGGTAGAGGGTTTGTAGCACTTCCCTGGGATACTTTCGTCCAGTTCACATTCAAGATATTTTCAGCACCAAGAACACGCCGTTGACTATTCTAGGACTGGGGAAGTTCTGTAGGCAACAGTCCCTTTGGTGGACATGTGTAGCTGCACCTTTGGACAGTAGACAGTGAGCGGAGTAAAGGGGTGGGGGGGATATAGGTTTATTGCAAAGAAGAAACAAAGAAAGAGGGGAAAGGTTACCCTGGCTCCAGAAGCCGACTTGCTATTCCCGCGTAAAAAAAAAACGAAAAGAGCGAATGAAAATAGGCGCAGTCTCAGGCTCAGCGCGAGCCCTGTGTCAGTCAGAAAGCGCACGAGTTCCCTTCCGACGCCACACTGAAGGGGGCGTGGCAGGAGGCCCAGTAGCGTTGCCAGCGAGACCTCCCTCAGCCCCAGGCCAGCTAGCCGCTCCATGAGAGTGGCACGAGGAGCGGCGGATAGGCGACAGTGGAGGAGCAGGTGGGAAGTGTTGCCCTCGGTAGAGCAGGCTGCGCATGTAGGGGTGTCAAGCATGCTGATTTGGAAGAGCCATGTTGGCGTTCGAGCCACGCTTAACCGCAGACGGTGGATAGCAGACGCCTCCCTCCTCGTGATGTTTGGGGGAGGGACGGAGTACAGCTATCATATGATTAAATGTGCACTGCTTCCGGCAGGGCACTGACAACTTGAGAAGGTTATTATGCCTTCTCTTGACAAAGTTGTATGGACTCTGTATGAAGGACTGTTCTTTTTTTGGCTGCGATGACATAAGCACTGCACCTGGTGCAGCACATCAGAGAGGCTGCAGAACGAAAACACACACATAAGTTTATGCACGTAAAAAATCATTACAAATCCTCCTGCTTATGCATAGGCAAGCTTATTATCAAAAATACCCCAGTTGCTCCTTTCGTCATCCAACATCTGACAGAAGCATCTGTGACCCGTGTAATTCGCTACATTTAGTGTCATACAATCGTATTCGCGGTATGTACGTGGAGCTTTGTTACCTTCCACTCGCACTCACGTTATTTTCATCCCTCGCATGTTCGTGATTGTTCGTCAGCGTGAATTGCTTATTTCGAAGTGTACAAAAAGAGCTCCCCATCTCCAGTTGCTTCCCCAGTTCACGCTAATATGACCGCAATGAGTTTGTTTTTGGTCACATGTGCAGTTTGCTTTCACGAACAAAATGTACATGCAAGCACGTCATGAAATGTGAGGGAAACCAGTGCTGCCAACATGCCTCGATATTTCCTCGTCCGAAATGCAGAAACGTCAACATAGGACTCTGTGTGGAATTTGTAGGACCGTTTTAGATGCCTTCCTGATGACATCTTGCTGTCATAAATTTTTTTCTGCATTCGTCGGTGAACAAGAAGAGCTCGGTAATATCTGTCACCCATTCCGAGTTCGGACACATGAGGTGTAAGCGGTTTTATAATATTTTTTTCAGCCGTAAAACGCACTGCACACCATTGACAAACAGCTCCGCCTGCCTGAAACATGATGTTAACTAAGTTGGGCGCCGACAGGTGGCGGTAGATTTGCATATCGTGTATTGCATAGGCGTGCAGGCTGGTCTATCCGGTGATCACGCCAACACCGCTGAAGCATTGAAACGCAACCGTGCATATGAATCTGAACTTAGGAGTACGAATCTGTGCTGGGTCATTCCACAAGAAGCCATCCAATCGCGTGGCTCGACCATCACAAATTTTGGCAGTTTTTTTTTTTTTTTTTTTCTCAGATTCGTATCATGGAGATAGAGATACCCAAAGAATAGTTTTGCCGGATTCGGTATGGCTGAAGCGCAAGGCGGCGCTGGAAGTCAACTCCTGCTCTAAAAGTGGGGTGCATATGAGCACGTCTCCAGGAAAAACGGCTGAAGATATTAGAGTCCGGTCACCGTCAGCGAGTACAGGAAGCATGTTTCTTTCATTTTGGATGAAAAACATCCAAGACGTAAGCGTGTTTCGTATCGAGCTGGGGGCCTAAAAGTGTACATTTTCACCAGAACTTCCGCATCTTTTTGCTGCTCACTAGGTTAAGGTAGTAAGATGAAACTCGGTGAGCTGGTAGCTCAGGGAATGGCAAACACGTGAAAAAAAATCACTTTGCTAAGTGCAAGGAAAGGCTGTGAAATATTCAGCCGAATATGGTAATTTTACCAAAATTCGCTATATTGGACCGGAAAAAAACGTTATGTGGGCATCCTGTCTGCTTACATCAAGCCGCGAAAACATTAAAAGGCTTATATTTGTTGTCTTTTAGTAATCATTTTTAAAGTGCGCTTGTGGGCCAAGACTACTTGTTAGCGCACCAGGCACACTTTCGGACATTACTGCTCCGTATGTCGCCAAAATTTCGGTTCAGGTACTTGTCTCACATTTGGAGCCTCAGGACGTTCTTGTTGAAAGACGCGTTTTGTGGTGGGCAGAAAAAAATGTAGATGTTGTAAAGATGTAAACGCAATAATCCAGCTGTCGTCGAAAGCTAACAGTCGTACGCTCTCTGTGTCGGCAATTATTGCTGGTTACTATTGTAAGATGATTATTCTGCAATACACTGAAGCTTGAGGTGAAACGTACTGTTGCAGAGGAAGCATCTCGCTTCCGATCGCATCTTAGCCTTGAGAAATGGCGCCACGGGCAATAAACTGCATGGGGAGTTTACAACACAACACAGAATGCCGCACGCAGGTTTAACTGCCTCACTCGCAAGCGAATTCATGTCGATCCCTCATTGCGTATATCAGAAGGATAGACGCTCAGAGTGTGTTGCCATACCAAACCACGATCTTACTGGCGTGGCCGACCTCGGCGAGCAGTTTTTCACTATCACCACCACCAACAACAACAACTTACTGGCGCTCCTTCTGGGAGCAGCATTTCTTCAGGCGGGACCATGGATGCATGCATCGACTTCAGCGCAGGCTAGCGATGACCCATACTGCTCCTTTGGCCCGAAGGGGTGCAACACCTACGCACGTACACCTTCTCTAAGCAAGTTCAGCGATCTTAGTGAACATGACCAGCATTTGATACCCGCACGTGCAAAGCGCGCGCCTTCTTCAATCAGTGATCTGTGCGGAAGTCATTACGCGCTGTACATCCGAAAGTACAGCCAGAAGGTGACAACACAGTGCTGTGTCAACCCGTTCGGTAAACACAAGAAGAACGTGCGTGGTACAAACATAATACCTTCAACATTGGCTATGCGCACAGTGTCGCTTCAACTGGTCCCTGGAGACAAACAAGTGGTGTCCAAGTTGTTACATCGAATGCAACAAGCATGAAGAGGACACCACATCAGGTGAAGCTGAACAGGCGTTGATCCCTGGAACACCATCGGGGAGCCTATGGCAAGACTCACTCCGTTCACTGAACGAATCAATGGAAATCCTTGGTGAAATCCTGTAACACGAAAAAGGGCCATAGCACAACGACAGAGATACGCAGAAGCGAAGTTACGTAAAATAGAGAAAAGAAAAGCTCTAGAGACGTCTCTAGCAGAGAGTCGAACCGAAACGTTTAACGGTCCGGTTCGGGTTTAGGTTCGGCGATAAGGGTTCGGACCTGGTTCAGGTCCAGAAGGCAATTATAATGGTTCAAACCGGTTCTTTCCAAACGGTTCGGTTCCCGAACCGGTTCAGGAACGACGGGTGCGAATGAAGCACAACAGGCAGGTTAAAAGAAGCTTCCGTGTGTGTGTTACAGTGTTTGAAATGGGCAGGAAGGCGTCAGTGGTGGTTCAGGATTTTTAAGGAGTTTGTGCGACATGAAAGACAAGATTAGTAGCGGGTATAAGAAGAGCATACCCATGAGTTACTAGTCTGGGTTTACTTTCCCCGCACGTAGCTCAGGTTGCGGGGTTGTTAGCGGAATCTCACCAGGAATATCTGTCAACCAAGCCTGCTACCTTGGCCTAAGCCATTTAAGTAATTGAAATTATTCGTTACCAGTCAGGATCGCGAATACACGTTAATCACATAACGACGCTTCATGGTATGTAGTTGAATTCGAATGGTGCGATCGTGAGCTCGGGGACTTTATGTGTAAAGGGCACGTTATTGTGTCAGCACTGACCGCCGCCGTGCTCGGCGTTAGCGTGAAGTGTATGTGTAACAAAGACAAAGCAAGTGCAAACACAGAGTTCGACTTATTTTCTCTTGTTCTCATGTTCTCAACTCATGTTCTCTTCATTTGACCAGCATGAGTGTGGCCGGTGCTTTACTTTCTTACAACTTAATGCGTTAAACGGAATGACAGTAACTTCACCTCCTGAGCAACCATCGTCCAATGACTGCGTTTTTGCAACACGCCCCTGCTTTTAACAAACCAGGGGGCTTAATCACTTGCACGCGTTAGGAGCTAACGTGAGGCGGGGCACTCGTCGAGAAGGGCACGTGATAAAACACGTGCACGGCCGCTCTTCGCGCGATACGTCAAGGGCGTGGGATACGTCACGCGCAATGTGTCACGTGCCCATCTTTTCGAATTTCCCGCCGCCTTTTTGAATTTCCCGCTGCTCGTTAGCTCATAAGTCATAACGACTGTAACGACGATGAAGCGATTAAGCCCCCAGGAGAGAACGACACCACACAAGATTATAGTTGGTGAGGAGGTGAACTTACAGCCATTCCATTTCATTACGTGTGGCTAGCGTATAAGGGGCTTATGTAAGTTCACACGCGCACACGTTGGGAATTATGCTGCAGCGTTGTATACACGAATACGTGCTAGAGCTGAGCTCAGGTAGTTTGCTTTCGCAATGCATTACGTGCAAGAGAACAGAAGAAGAAAAAGAAAAAACGGAGGGGAGAATATTTGAAAGACCGGAGGTCGCACAGCCGACGACATATACGTCGGCTGGTCCGCGTATTGCTATTTATATACAGGATGCTTGCGATAACGGTAGAGATGATCTCGAAGACATAGCGCTGTCAAAGAAAAACTGACAGGTTTTTGTTGCAACGGACTCATCTTGAAATGCAGCGCAAGGACACCTTGTGTACAGCTGACTCTGACCAGTATATTATTATAATATGTCACTTAATGACTACTACTCAAAACTGTCTCTAGTGTCCTGTTGACCTTTAATTCTTATATATATTTATGTGTATGTCTTAGACGTTAGTAGTCCAGGCAGTTCAGTTACTATCTGCTGCTATTTCGTGACTCGAGAAGATCCAAATCATTGTTGCAGGGCACGACTTCTTCGGCAGGAAAGACGATGTCTACGAAGCTAATAAATGGAGAAAAAATACGAAAAATAGTTTTTGTGTTCATGCACAACATCCAAACTTTCGCACTTAATTCCGTGTGAACCGTTATTTGAACCGGAAACCGGTATTTTTTTACCGGTTTAGTTCCGGTTCAGCTCCAAGATGGCGTCGACTCTTTCGGTTCGGTTCAGTTCCGGTTCGGCCAAAAATAACAGTTAATAACGGTTTTTGGTTCGGGTTCGGTTCGACTCTCTGCCATGGCAACTGCACAGCCGCATCCACACTGTGGAGCCAGTCCAAAAAATCCTGCCTGCGTTACCTTCCCATCTGGCTTCGATATAAAATGCTGGCAGTCCATCCAGCTGCTGTCAACGTTCCACCAGGGACATGGGCGGAGGCCACTGTGGGTTCTACTCCCAGGCTCCCTGTGCTTCACAATAGTAATTCCCAGCACTCTCCTTGGGGACAAAACTATGAGCTCACTACGAGCTGCGATCACGGTTCTGCATGTTGCACCCTCCTCTGAATCACATTGGACTATCTGTCTACTCTCTGCTTCGGCCCGCCCATGGAACCTGCTCGGCCAGCGCTTGTCCACACCAGTCGTTCTGCTACTGCCTGTTCAGCACAAAACGCATGCCCAGCCGTCCTGCTTCCACGTGTCACATTCCTTTCTACTCTTCATGTATCTATGTGGACCTCAACCGCTAGCTTTCCACTGCTCCACGTCTGAGGAGGGAGTGACGTGGCTGCCCGTAGACAACGAAGATGCACTTCTGCTACTGCACCTGCCATGTGACACCAGACAGATCTACCTGTTCCGTCCTAGCGTGAGACCACGAACATCTGCCCGCTGGGAGATTTCCATCATGGCCGGTCAGAATTCATGCAGAGAAACACCAGTTCCTCTACAGGCTCTTCGTTGCCTTCTGCATTTCCCTCCATACCTGAAAATAACTAAAATTAAGCCACGTCCTCAGATTTACCACATTCCTCACGTGTTCTTTATCATGTTGTCCCAGTTATAATGCATCATGACAATTCAGAGTAAAAACACACTACAAAATAACAGGAATAATTAAGCACAGAACACAGAATAAAGATTATGAAGAAGGTAATAACCCTCTGATGGAACGGTGAAAAAGTACCCCCCCCCCCCCCCCCCCGTTTGAACACTAAGACAACTATAGATGACTGAAAATGTTCGGAGCCGCGACCTTTCTTATTTACCTACTTCGGTATTATATGTGTTGTGTTTGACTGAGGTGATATAATTACACACCTATTCATCCAGCGGGGCGGCAGTTATTTCCAATTAATCCCTCACACCTATAGTTTTAGCAAAACTACTTCTACAGTAGTTACTACCCATCACGAATAAACATCAGCATATGTCCCTCAACTATGACCGATCTGCTTCTGAGTACATCTGAGCTACACGGACGAGTCGTCACGGAGGCCATACAACTTGCGGTAGGCATACAGTGCAAAAAGCTAGATTCGAAGAGAAAGAAAGAACTCGCCAACCGACTTAGCGGAACTGGGCAGCATGGGTGTACTTTATGGACTAGTACTGTTGGTTTATGCCACTAAATCGTTTGCTGCAACAATGCAAAATAACTGATATGAACGCGAATGGTATGTGTGTACAACAGAGCATACGACATACTTACCAGATACAGAATTGCACTCCTGAGTCTATAAAATTCACATGGAAGTTGTGTGCATCCACGTGACGCTTGTGCAGCTGAGAAGGTCGCAGGTCGACTAGCATTTGTTGAGCCCTTACCTGATCAGGGCGGCCCATGGAACAGACTCCCTGAATGTTTCCTTGTGTATCGATCCAACACACGTATGTCGTATAGATCAACAAGCGTCCAGCGAGGTACGCACAACGCAGCTTTCTTGAGGTTATGTTGTTGGCACTGCCTTGAGTTTGAGGGATAACACAGGACGAGAACAACACATCACCTCTTCGACAGTTTGTTTTGATTTTTGAATTACTCATGACGTCACTGCTGGTGCATGCGCAGCGCAACAGATTTTACCGACTGCATTGCGCATGCGATAAAAGTGACGTCCTCTGCCGTATAGTCGTCTGCTTGTCGCACGCGCGAATTGGCGCGAAAACACTTTCGCTTGAGTCGTCGTGGCCGTTCATCTGTCTTTCGCTCGAGAAAACTGGCGAGTTAGATGCCCCTCGACAAATATCAGGTAAGCAGACGCTGACTATGTTGCCAATAATAACTCACAATTCTGTTTAAACCCAACTTTACGGTACCTCAATTTTTCCATGAGCCGATCTGTTACCCATGCAGGTTTCCAACCGAAAATAATGGCCACAAATTCGGCTGAGAAATCGTATAAATGCAACAAGTGTCCGTCAAGCTTATCTCAGCTGCGCCCACTGAGACAACACCATGTTGATAAACACAACTTTGAAGTCAATTACCAAACTCGTGAGTTTAATTGCGAAACCGGTGAGTCCACCTTTCATTTTCCTTTTCTTTTTTTTTTTCGCCAATAAATCCCTCCACCGGTGAGTACGTCTCCTATTACATAATAATGCACGAATGACATCCAGCTTTTTTTACCATCCTTTTCTTTAGACTGCGAGTTATCATTCTTATTTGTGAGTGTTTTCACTCCATTGGGATACTGGATTTGCAATTTAAAAATTTTAGTAAAATAATGCTGGAAGGAGTTGTGCATATGTTCTGATTTCAGATTTCAAGGCATGGAAAGAGGGGTTAGAGAAGGCATCCAATAGCCATTTTATTAAACGGACAGGGGCAAAGAGAAGTCAAGATGGCAACTTCAGGCACTATTACATCTGCAACCGGTCAGGCCGTTTTAGTCCTCGGACGACAACTAGTGACAGGAAAAGAGCAATAAAGTCACAAGGATCTGTGAACTGTGGGCGAACGTGCCTTGCAGAGATGTCTGCAACATTCCACAACGGCAAAGTTTCCGTCATTTTTCAATCCTCCCACTATGGACATGAGCTTGAGCTGTGTCATACCCTATTGACGAAAACAGAGAGAGAGATGCAATTGCTGGTAAGCAGAATTTTCGAAGATGATTATGGCCCGGTTTCACCAACGCTGATTACCATTTAAACCAAGATCAGCTGTTCCTTAACTTGAATTTAACGCTTAACTCTAGTTCACTAAAGGAAGTTATTGCCACTGAAACATTCACTACGTCACCAACTAGTTTGCAAAGAAGAATTGAGTAGTTAACTACAAGTTTTAACAACACTTGATCTTGGTTTCAAGTTAACCGGCGTTGGTGAAACCTGGCCTATGTCAGAAAGAAGAACGCCGGCCTTGTTACACATATATATTTATGTATGTATAGTGTGCCAAGTATTTCAAAGTGCGATTGTAACTGGGGCACTTTCATTTTAAATCAATCAAAGCTGAGAATTCGTATTTTAAGCTGAGCAAAGAAATGAAACTGGTGGAATAGACGGCAGAACAAATTGTAAAAATCATCTTATACGAGACCCGTGCAAGTGATCGTTTCTTGACGTAGAGGAAGAAACATTCAAAAGCATGCATTGTTAATAAGGGCGGCATGTTGGTGTCTGAGAACGAAGAGCAGAAACGTATGAAAAGCACAACATACACGTCCCGTCTTGCTTGTTTGCACAAGCTACGTCAGCAGTTACATACTCAAGGAAATGTTACTTCTTTCTACGGTACACCGGCTCACTTGCACCATTCTAATTTGCTCACCACTCTTCGTTTAGAACACACACCAGAACATTTTACATGCTGTATTTTATTATCATTTTTTTATAATTTCGGGTTAGCGCCATGACACAACTGTGACTGTGAGCAGTGTACAGATGTGGACACACGGTGAGAGGAAGGAGTGGGGGACAGGGGTGTTAGTATGTGTCCTGGTCCGACTTCAGGGGGAAGTCGCCTGGAAAATCTTCAGAAAACCCATGGAAGGCTTCATGCAGCACAATCAGCAGCTGAGACATAAGCCGAAACCGCGGTGACTGGGAACACAAGGAGTACATTTCACGTCAGAGAGCCACTGATTTGGAGCAATGAAGATTATGGTGTAGGTACTGCTCCGCTGGCCAGATAAGCCTGCGTCGTCGAGGGTGATGCGCTCCTTATGCGTGCTCTTTGGGTTTCAGCTCATTTGAGTATCAAAATTTGGGGATGGATACTTTAACACGTGTGCGTTTCAGGATTCTAAAAACGTGGAATGGTGTTCAACTAGGATCCACTTAGCATTACAGCTTGTTAGAAGGTACTTTCATATGACATCCCCCACATTCACTAACCGTGCTCACCCAGAAACATAAACCACTGGCACAACCAACTAAAGGTAATGACCACTTTCCTGTAGCCTTCAAACTACATAATGCTCCAAGCACCGTAGGAACACGTCCACCTCGGTGAATGAAGTTCATTTTGAATACGCCTATCGAGACAGAACAGTCTCTCATTCTGATATCTCGCTTTTGCATAATGAAAGAGTTAATTAATAAATTTTATTTAATTAGCCACTGTGTAGTTGCATAATTTCTTCCAACTCAACTGCATAAACGACATTTATGCAGTTCTGGTAGCTTTGTTACAAAATATCTGTTCAGGATGAAACAAACACCCGGTGCATATTTTTTTATTTTTTTACTCAGTCCAATAATACGAATTCTGCATGTTACTCAATTGAAAATTAAACTGTTTGCTGATGAACAAAAGGCTTAATTATGCTCTATAACTGTTTTCTTGTTTTGTTTTTTTTAAACCAGGTAAACTACGAGATGGTGTTTCATTGAACGTCGTACTTGATGGCATCCGGGCTGTACTGGCTGGCGCATTTCAGTGAATTCACCTGAGCACAAGACAGGATTTGTACAACATCATGCGGGACTACAACATATGCTACAATGAGAAGATGCACGAAGACGACTACTGTAGTGTTGCCCTTTTGGTCAAGTCCATGCAAGATTACCAGCATAATAGAATTTATTAGTTTAGTCACAACACTTTTTTCCTATTACAACGCTCAGTTGAACTGCTGCCACAGATACGTGAGGTAGGAAGAACATGTTTTTCGAGTGGAAGTCGAAGTTCGTTTCTGCACCATAGAAAAATTTAAGGTGCATACACCATTTGTATGCCTGTGTAGAAAAGGGGCCTGGTCTGAATGTCTATCCCACTAACACACATGCATTTCCCATTTTTACCCTCCTGTAGGAGGGTCAACAAATTCCAATATGGCCCTAAATTTTCTCTGGCAGGTACATACACACATACTGCTATGTAGACGTCATTGCAACAAAAATACTAAAAAGAGATCATTTGGCTTATCCCCTTATTGCATACAGAGGCTCAATTAATAGCCATATCAATCAGGTGTCAGCACCCTTTTAACTTGCCTCTGATTTCAGCATCTTGTACTTGATGCCACTTTCCCCTGCTACATTTCATCCTATCAGCTCATACACTTGATGATTAAATGAAAACTTGAGGAAGTCACTGATTAAAAAAAATGTAGAAGCCCAAAAAACAAAAAGTACTGTAGTTCACGGATACCATATGTACTGCTTCAGGCAGAGGCAGAGTGTCGTCCAAAATATGTATACTGTTGCAGGAAAACAAATATTTGCGTGTGTTTTCTCTTTTTTAAAACTATCATTTTCCAGAATTTGGTCGTTGCAGCTGTGTTTTACTGGGGGAAGAACTTGATTGAGACAAGGCAAAGCATTCAGGCTCAAAGAGAGTTGACCACTTCTGTAAAAGAAACGAAGGGGAGAAAAGGAGAAAAGCAACGAAGAAGGGGAGCATCGAAGACAGAGGACATACACAAGGGGAACACGAGGGCAGCGTTTCCCAGAACATGTGACATTTTCCTCTGTCCCAGGAATCGGACACATACAAATTGATGCAGCTGCGAACACGAGGGCTCTGTGAATGGGCAGACACTTGACCAAGCGGAGCATGTTCCTTTTTTTTTATAATGTAACAGTTTAAGACGGCGGTTTGTCCCACGATTGCTCATATGTTGTTTTTGCAGTAGTTAGTGGTTCAGAACTCCAAGGGATAAGTCTAGCACCTTGTATGTTGGAGGGTTTTGGAAGCATTACATCAGGGAAGTGCCGGCATGTATGGGGCATAAGCTATGAGTTAGTACAGCTAAAGTCAATGATGCACGTTCGTCCAGTTAAGGAAAAGGAATCAGCAGAGATGCGCTGCAGCTACTTTTTAGTAGTTTAACTATAACCACTGCGTAGTGTAACTGTAGTGTAACTACTAGTGTAACTACAACACAGCAACATCAGTTGAAGTTACTTTCCAACTACTAGGATGTAGTTGTTTAACTACATTTGTAACCATCGTCGTTCCCAGGATTTTTTTCCAAAAGGGGCAAGTGTGCAATCCCCCATCCCCTACCACATCTTTTTCTGGAAGCGGACGTCGCACAGTGTGTGGGTGTTCAGATGTTCCTGTCATGACATCTGAGAATAATCATTACGACCTATGACTAAGGAGTGCACTATTTTCACAAGCTACCTTAGAGTTCCGGGGAGTTGGGCACAGCCAACCCTTGTTGACCTCTCGGTATGCCCATGTTTGTAGTACTCTGATATTTTGCGTGCGTCGTTATATCTAGGATGGCTTAGGCATAGAAATAGCATGCGTGTGAATGGGGAGCGAGAAGAGAGTGAGCACACACACTCGGAACAATCATAGCACAGCATGCGCCCCTCCATACAATGCTGATGTAGTCATGTCATGCAATGATACAGTCATGGCCTCCCATCTGATGCTGGAGGGGCGTAAGCTTTTTCAATGTGCTTTATGTGTCGATCGTTACATACCCTGATCAAAACAAAAGACATGCCTTCTGCTCGTATGCCGCATCATTTCTGCATGCAAACTTGACAACGAATGTCTCTATTCTGTGTCTAACCAGTGGAACTCAACCTATTTGACCAATGGTCAGACGGCTGGCTATCCTGTTGCAAGACGTCGGATACGGTCTTCACTCCCTGTCGAAACCGCTTCGCGCATAACGCGCTCTTGCACCAGGCGAAGCATGCCTCTCTTAAATCCGTGCACCTGCGTAGAGCATTGCAGTGCGTCATGAAATTCTCTCCCTGAATGACAATGCTGAATCAGCTTCTGCTGCATGCGTTAGACCGACAGTGCTGATATTTTGTCAACGTGTGTGATGCGCAAGATGAAAAACTTCTCAGAGTTGTCGCTAATAAGCACAAAGAAAGAAGGCCGTCAAGCACACGTAAGGCTAAGTGAAAAAATGTGAAGTAGTTGTAGCCCGCTGTAACCTAACTACTGTAGTTAACTACAAAAAAATGTTTAACCAGTAGTTGTAACTACCATTTTTGAAAATAGTTTCTTAATAATTTTTAGCTACCATGCAGTAGTATGACTAGTAGTTAACTACTCAAGCAGCACAAAGGACTGGGATTCGGCTGGGAACGTAACGGGGGTGATGGGTTAGAGGTGGCCGATATCGCCGTCACGAGCCCGACTGCTTCCCGACCATGTGAGGGGGAAGAATTGAGAAAGATGGAGAATACATAAAATTATTTCCCGATAGATCCCCGTTCGTGTCCCGGCCAGGATTCTTTCCCGATGGATCCCCGTTAACGTCCCGACCTGCTGTGGTGTACTGGCTAAGTATTTCTTCCCGCTCCTCTCCCGATTTTTATGCAGATTCGGTAATACGTGTTCGGATGGTACAGCTTGAGACAAAGTTTCTGAAACACGGGTATTCTGTATTGGACTTCTCCCAGCCACCTTTGGGGAATGCTTGTTGAACAGAATCCTTGGGAAAAATCTGCTCAAGGATTCTGTTCAACAAGTGTTCCCCTTAGGCCGCAGGGGAGGCGTGGAGAAGTGAAATAGAGAACACCCGTGTTTCAGAAACTTTTGTCCCAAGCTGTACGAGACAGTGAAGCATCCCTTCAGGAAGGAATTTGGCTGTCTGGTATGAGGTAACTCTTTCAAACATTGGGCTGCAGTTCACTTCATGTGTTGCATGGTTCGCTCAGTTTCAATGACTGAAAACATGCACACCCAGCAGCCTGAACAGAAGTATTAATGGAGCCTCACTGCAAAGCAGGCAAGTACAAGATACTCGGGAAGACTCGGCCACGCCCGAACGAAACGACCGAATCCCCCGAAACGAAAAACTCACGTGAAACGAAACGAAGAGAGCTTTAGCAAGTCGAACTGATCGGACGAAAAACCCGTTTTGCAAAGTTTGGTTCGGAGGGAGTATGGAACGCCGTTTTGTGGTCAACGTGGCCAGAGTGCCTCAAAAATACTCCTGCCGCATTCTGGTCACTGTTATAAGTGTGTGTCCCTGACACCACCAGCAGCTTTTAAGTAGATTCATGGCACATAAGGGACCTGTGATGTACACGATCGCACACAGTCAAGAAAATTGTAGCTTTTAACCTTGCTTTCCTTGATTATAACAAAAAAGAAAAAAAGAGAAAAGAAAGAAAGAACGCTAGAGAAAGGGTCGGCAAAACAGTGAGTGTTTTGATTCCATCGATCTCTCGCTGTCAGATTGCACTGCCGATCTGTTGACAATCATAACGAACTAATAGCTTAGCTTTGGCCAATCTCATGTTGCAATTTTGCTTCAAACACAACATTCAGTGATTCTTATGAAAACAGCAGCATTTCTCGAAAGATCCTGGAACGGCCACTATCTCAAGAGGTAGTACGATTCTACCCGTCATATGTCGTCCGCCAAGCCATTGCACGGAGATGTTGGCTCCATGCCCATTTCAACACACGCTCACCCGCACTCGCCCGCGCTCGCGCGTCGTCGCTTGTCTTCCGTGCCACCAGCCAGCGCTGCCTGTCGCGCATGCGCTGTTTTTGTTGGGTTCGCTTTTACTGCTGTAACGGTCGTTTCTCGTCGCCGCGTGTAGTTCGCGTAATTGCGAGCGTTCCAACAAGTCTAAAGGTCCAAAGCGTTTTAGAGGCTCTGTGTTGTTGTTCTCACCTGATGCTGTCGTTCTTGCAACCCGTCCGATATTGCAACTGTCCGTAAGTGGAAGCGTTTCTTCTAACCGCGAGCAGACCAGTCGGTCTCGTTTGGGCTGTACGCCGAAATAAATCTTTTAAAATAAAACATTAAAAAATCCACGCTTAAAATTCCACCCTTCGAAATCCATTTTCTGAAATAAACCGTTTAAAAATACACGTCCTCAAAGTAAACGCTGTTAAAATAAATCATGGTTAGGCTTAGGAAGTTAATGCTCCGTATCATAGTAGTGATAGCCGTATGGGCGACACGATGTTCTTTTCGGCGAAACATGCTATTATGATGTTTCTTACTCATGTTTGTATTGCTATCAATTACATAACAACTTAGGATTTCGAAATATTCAGCTTAAAAGTGATGACGACGATGCGCGTATGAATACAGGACACGCACACTTGATCATACCTGGGTAGTAATGAAATTGCAGTAATGAATTACTTTTTCTGGTAGTTTGTAATGTAACGCATTACTTTTGACATTAGGTAATTTGTAATGTAATTAATTACATTTGGCCGCTGTGGCGTCGCTCATGATCTCAGTTGTCTCGCGACGTAAACACCCAATTATTAATATTAATATTAATTACATTTGGGCTGTAATTTAATGACATTACTCATTACTTTTTACAAAAGAATCAAATGTGTGTTCTGTGTTGGCACTTGGCAGAAAGAGAGTTGGGGGACTGGCAAGTGAAAAGAATGCCAACGGCACTCTGAACGGTGACGTACTCAATCGGCACGTGGAACGCCAATTCCCTTCTACGAGCCAGTTGCCTTAGGCAAGGGCACTCACAAACTAACGTTGTTAGGTCAACGGTTTGTAGCCATGGAGAATCATTGTTTGCGGGCCCCATCTTCCTGACAATCTTCCTGTTGTTGTGATACATTGTGTCTCCTTCGTCTCTCTCTACATTGTGGAACGATATGTCATACGGGGCACACTAGCATGACATGTAGAAGAGACAAATAGAAGAGTACAAGCGAACTGTTGATACATTGTAAGCATACATTTTTTTCCTCGAATTTCGGGGAAGGCAAGTTTCGTCAACTTGTGTGTCCCTTGTGCCTTCCACAAACTCGGGAACATGTATGCCAATAATGGTAAAGTAATGACTTTGTAATGTCATTACTTTTTCGTAGTAATTGTAATGTAATTTTATTACGTTCCAATCGCAGTAATGAGTAATGTAATTTAATTAAATTCTAACTGGAGTAACGTGTTAATTACATTTTAGAAGTAATTTACCAGGTATGCTCTTGATCCTTGAGCGCTGTGGACGGATTACGCGGCGACGGCCATTCGCACTGGTAAAAGAAAGGCCAAGAAAGCACGCACGCACACGAAAAACAGAAACGCAAAATCAGAAAACATACCAAAGAATGGCCAAACTCTCCCGATAGTCGGCTCTATATTAGACTATATTACACCGATGTCGAGCGTTAGTTCCACTGCTAAAACAGAACTTCACCGAATAATACGCTCCCGGGCATCCGTCATTCCGAATGATATCAGCCCCCCGCCCCCCTACGAAGTTGGCAAAACTTGTCACGGATCACATACAGACAGACAACCTACTTCCGTTGTACCGAAATCCTCGTTCACAATTATAGCCCTGGCTAGCCCCAAGCGCGAGGAGGGTACTATTTTCCGCGGCGGACGTGGAGCCGTCGGCTGTCCACCAATCAGGGACGATGGATGTTAAAAGATTTATTTCGAAGCGTTTATTCTTCAAAGTTTATTTTTCGGAGTTTATTTCGACAGCGTGGATTCTCTCATGGTTTATATTGAAGAGTTTATTTTGCAAATTTGATATTTAAGCGATTTATTTTTGAACGTTTTATTTTTACATGATTTATTTCGGCGTCATCCCCTGGTTTGACATGTCAAAGAGTGAAGAAGCTGCCATGCATGTGAAGCCAAATCGTTCTTCGCCCCCAGGATTCTTGCCGTTTCAGGTGTGTAATTAATATAACTGTGAAGTAATATGTTCGACTGCGCCATGCATTATCACTGTCCGTTTTACTCTTGCAGGGATCTGCACAACGACAGGGAGATAGAGCGCCAAGTGAAGTCGACTGTATGCTTTGTGCAGACGGTATGTCATATATCTCTACACTGCTCTACATATAGGTGTCCTGCCATCGTATTTTCTGGAACGATATTTCTTGCAGGTTCAGCGTGTATGACGCAGCGGCCTCCAGCAAGAGAACCTCAAGCACCGTGTTCAAATGTGGTGGGGACTCTTGCTCGACATGACAACGCTTAGAAGTGCTTTTTCGAAAGAAGGACAAGTTGGACCGGAAATGAGGACCCAGGTGTGCTCTTTTGCGTTGTTGTTCACTGTTCGATCATTACCAATTTTTGTGACCCGTGAGTTCAACGCTCAGGTACGTTGATGATAAATGGATATGCGTTAAAGGGTACGTACTCCGGAGTGGTGAATAAGGTGATTTGTTGCTGCTATCTCCTGTTTCGTGAGGGTTCTTGTCGGTACTCATATACCGCAGGCATGAGGGGCTTTCTTTGCAGAACATTTCAGGAAACCAAGACTGCAGCATTTTCAAGATTGCCATAACCAGCATCAATGCAGCTCTCATGTCAACATCAGCATCAAGACAGCTCTGATGTTAGCATCAGCCAGGGCAGCTCTGATGTGATTTGGGACACTGTCTTGATACATCAGCTGGTGTTAGCATCAAGACAGTGTCCCAAATCACATCAGACCTGATGTCGCTTTTTTTCAATAGGGATGCTTTTCCTCGACCATGTTTTTTTTTTGTTGTTGTTGTTTATTGACGTTTTTGTGAAGGAACGCTGGATATGTGCACACCATTGACTGTCAGCTCTAGTGCCGGTCAGCTGTCATTTTTGACAGTTTTCGTTGTAGTAATTACTAGTCATTTGCACCAAAGGCGCTGGAGGTGAGCTATTTTCTCTTTCCTGTACTTGCATTTCTCCCTAGTCGTTGGCTTTGACATTTTTTCATAACTTAAATTTTCTCTTGGTAACTCTTGAGTTTCATAATCCCTACGCTGTGCATTTTACCATTTTTGACAAAGCTCATTCCACATACCGTGCACAGACTATTTTGTGCTGACATGCAGCAAACGTCTAGTATTACATGCCATTCATTTTTGTGTCTGGGCAGTTGAAGCGTGAGCAGATAGGCAGACTGCCTATTACCGCATAACTTTTCCTTTGAGACACCTCCACTTGTGTAGGCAGGCCGCCTCTTGCTGTGTACTTTTTTCTGTCTTTTGAGACACCGTTGACGTGCCAGTAGTTACGCAGGCAGGCTGCATATTACTGTATACCATTTCCCCCCATGCAGCAATTTTACCGTTACGTCTAGTATTAATGCTACAAGCCGTTCATTTCTTCCTGGGCCACTACCGAAGTGCAAGTGGTTAGGCAGACTGCCTACTACTGCATACCTTTTTTGTTTCATTTGAGAAACCACCTCTTACTCTGTACGTTTGTGCCCCTTTTGAGACACCACTGAAGGGCCAGTGGTTACGCAGGCAGGCTGGATATTACTGTAGACCATTTCCACCCCTTTCTTTTCATGCTACATTTCCAATGACAGTAGTTATGCGGACAGGCTGCATATTTCTCTATACCCTTCTTTTTTTGTTTTTCATTTCAGACACAATTGGCATGCATTGGGTGATGCAGGCAAGCTGCTTATTTAGTATGCACCACTCGTCGTTTAGTCTATTGAGGTGCTACAAGTGTTGTGTCAGTCTATTTCCTTTCCGAAAATAAAATGTTGGGCTCTACACACACTGTTTACACTCGAAATTATTGTAATTCTTAAAAATAAGCAAATTAATGCTAAAATATGCATGGGAGGGGGGTAAATATGCATGAGGGGAGCCCCTGCCAGCATTATCGGGGATCCGTCGGGGACCTGCTGGGACCGAATACTTGCTGCCGATGTCGGTCCTTAATCATCCCGGTGTTGCAAACTGGAGGAAGGACTGGTATCGGCTGGTGGCGTGCCCCCGACTTTGTAGGATTCTTTCCCGATGCTAGACCGGCTTCGCCCCGGTCGTTTGTGCTGCTTGGGTGCTGTATATCCCTGAAGGAATGTCTTGTTCAGTTTAACCTGTGCATGTAGTGTCGTGTTCTGTGTGGAACAGACCTGGTATCGATATGGGATTCGTCGGGAACCTACCACCTTACCAGAACTTTTTGAATATTGTGCTACTCCCCAAATCCACGGACTTCCTGCCCTGCCAGGTAAGAACTTTTGTTGCGGTTTACTGTTGTATGGTGTAAAGTAGTGACTGTGTGGCCGCCGCCCTTTCGCGTGAGAAAAAATCGCAAAAACGCCGCAGAGCGCGTTTTTGCGTGAACTTTGTCGCCTTCCTCTTGGGAAAGTGGACATTAGACCGAAGTCATTTTTACACCGAAAGATAGCCCATTAAGTGCTCTTTCTAACGGTATGCTGTTAAAGATTGTGAATGATAAAGCTAAGGCGGTATGAGGGAGCAAACCTGGATCACCATCGAAAAATACGCCGACTTCACGGATCGATATCTCAAAAACCCCACCTTTAATTTTGTCGAAAAAAATATAATGTGTTTATCATTCTATTGCCTTTCAAGCGGTATAAATTTTGTAGGGACTAAAAACATTTGAAAACCATAGCGGAGCGAAAAGGCGACACATGGTACGCAGTGACATCTCACAGGCGTACGGCTGGATTAATACACCGCAAGCGTGCGCTAACGTCTGTACGAGTACATCCACGTCACCATTTGTTTCCTGCGTTCCCATATGAAGGGGAATGATCCCTAGTAGTTTCTTGCACCACCACCGTGTAGGCGTGTTTATATTTTTAAGCTATATGAGATCTAACTCCAAAAAGACAAGACGCTGCTGCCAGCCTTCCGGCTCTTTCCTTGCATTTCGCTTCGCTTTGCATTCATCCACCTATCACGCGTCAACGCACCTTTGACGAGCACACGTCCGGCTTCTAAAGCCACGTCTTGGGAGGTCGTTTTCATTAGGTCTGTCGCCGGAGCGCTGTACTTTACAACCTAACACTTCCTTTTCTGTGTGCTTCGTAGACGTGCTAACGAATATGACCTTGCCAGCTTACCTTGTGGCTACTAGTCACCAGGGGAGGGGGTCGAGCTTGAACAAACGCGTGTTCGTGGTTGTGTCCAAAGTGAAGGCTCCAAACCATTCCGTGGCCCGTCCGATATGGTGACTCGTCCACAGTACGGAACGTGCCTATTGCGCGGATTACGCACGACGATATCGTAGGAGGATCTACAAGCAGCGCGGCTTCATGTCTGTTTCATGCCTCAACATCGATGCACTGAAGCAACTCCTCGGCTCGGATGGCAGTGGTGCAGTCAATGATGAAGACCAAGTTGTGCAAGAACTGCGCAAGGTATTTCCGTTCAGCTATAGCTGAAGTTTCACAGTGGTCTCCTCCCACATCTCCACCAGACGCAGTGTACGTTCAGAGCGCAGAAATCGTTTCTGAAATTAACGAGAGTACTTCCACTGCGAATATTGATGTCACTCCACTGCGGAAACCAACGGCAGTAAAATTGGAACGAGTAGCGTCGAACGTTTCGCGTAAAAAGAAAGAAGTTGGCAACGCACTAAGCAAGACAATGAGCCGCAAAATCAATGAGGCATTTAATGTGGATGAGCCTGCGACGTCCGATGAAAGTTGTTCGGGCTGCTCTACCTACGTACAAAATATTAGGAGCGCGTACCAGAAGTGCACCTCGCATCAACAGCGGTGTCAACTCCTAACACTTCTTCATGCAAGCATGAGAAAGAAAGAAGCGTTGAGACTAATCTCAGAAGCCACAAAATACGTCATAGAGAAATCAAGATCTCTAAGGGCGAAGCACGGAGTGTGGGCAATGCCCGAGAAGTACACGGGACACCCTGTCGGCGAGGCTGACGTAGTTACTGCGCTGAAATACTATCTGGGCCATTCCACGCCAAGTGATCCAGAGCTGCTGCTCGACCCCCCCCCCCCCCCTAGAATTTTTTGTGATTTTTGTTTTGGTGATTCCTAATGATGCCGAAAGCAACACAAGATTAGTCTTTTCTAACGAAATTGAAATTTATAGGGTGCAGAGCCCCTCAAAGATGCAGTGCTTGGCGAAGACCTATGTTGGTTTAAGCAGGTATTACGGCCCACGTAAGGCATGGAGCACGTTAAAAAGCGTCTTATTTGGTAGGGGAGAGTTTATTTTACGGTATGTAAGCCATTTTCACAATCGCACTCGACGGACTCGACGCTTGTGGCGTGCACGAAATTTGTAAAGTTTGTGCAAGTTTACCAATTTTTTTTGCAACATAAAATTTTAGAATTTCTTCTCCAAAATTTTTTGTCATATAGCCCCGGCGTTGCACTTTCAACACAAAAAAATCCAACTCCGCCGGTGCAATGTAAGCCGCAGTAAAAAATCGCGAAGTTGTAAAAATTCGCCAAAATGCACATTTTTGACCGAAAAATTCGGTGTGAGGAGGTCGGGATAGAAGCGTGATCAAGGTGTCATTCGATGCACCGCCTTCCTAGCAAGACGTAGCAAAAAATCTCAGAGGTACTTTTTGCTCAAATAATAATTTTTTAATTGAAGGTAACTTCGCAAACGTGTATGCGCGCTGCGGCGCAGCGTACCGAATGTACAACTTACCGGTACATTCACAAAACACTAGACGGAAAGAAAACACTAGGCAGTCGCATTATTGAAGAGCAAATAACGGTTGCAAACACGTGTTTGCCCCCTTCGAGACCCGACGGTTGTACAGTGAGCGCTCATCAAGCTGGGCATCTTGCGCTCTAACGAAACTTTCAGCCAGCTCGCGGTGCTGGTAAGTAAGAGATAAGTAAAGACATGGAGATGGGGGTCCATTCAGGTTTCATGGTACACCATATGGTTGATTTTTGCCCATGTGGCATCCGGCATCCGTCAGTCGAGTCGTTGACATGAGTAGAGTAATCACGACATGAACAGTGATCAAGTACTGCCTGCACCGAACACAAGCGGAGAATGCTTTAACCAGTAAGTTCCTGGTATTGTTCCTTTCATTTTTTTTTTTTTTTTGCATGTGCATGTTAACTCATTTCAGTATTGGAAACAGATCCCTTTAGCTGTCCACTCCTCTTGCACGCATATAAAACTTACTGGGGTTGGTGGTTGGTAAAATAACAAGGGGAGGTTGAATTCGCGCAAGCGAATTCTGCTACCCAAAAAGAAAAAGAAACGGTACGATTGCACCACAGAAGGTAGCCACTTAGTAGCCCTGATGTACGATCTTTTCGCTTTGTGCGCGAACAGTTGAGATGTACGTATAAGAGAAAATTTTGCCAGTCACGGATGCTATCACTTTCGATACCGGATAAGCTACCGCCGGGCATTTGTGTTGTGTACAGAGCTGTGATACATGTACTGCGTTATTCAGATCAGGTCTAACGTTTCTTTCATAGTCAGCTTCCATACGGGGGATGGTTATTTCAGGGAAACAAGGGTGAGCGTACGAGGACATGCACATTTATACTGCTTGCCAGGTGAAGACACTTTAGTGCATAAGCAAGACCTTAAAAATGACTTCAGGGAGATCTGGGACTTTTCGACTTGTTCCTTATCTTGACTTTCGCAGTTCAACTCACAAAAAACCGCTAACTAAACCTCTTGTTACCGTTGTTACATGGCAGCGATCAGAGTCCAAGGAACAAGGAGAAAAGTCCCAGATCTCACTGAAGTTATTTTTAAGGTCGGGCTTACACACTAGACCTCACACGGCAAGCGGTATAAATGTGCCTGTACTCGTACGCTCGCCCGATGTTTCTCTGAAATAAGCATCCCCCGTATGAAAGATGACCATCAAAGAATCCTTATACCTGACCTGAATAACCCAGAATTATAGCTTTGTACACAACAGAAATGCCCGGAAATAGCGTATCCGTCATCAAAAGTGACAGAACCCGTGACTGACAAAATTTTTCTCTTACACGTACGTCTCAACTGTTGGCGCACAAAGCGAAAAGATCGTACGTTCACAGCTACTAAGCTACGTTTTATATACGTGAAAGTGGAGTGGACAGCTAAAAGGTTCTCCAATACTGGAATTAGTTAACACATACATGCAAAGCAAAAAAACAAAAACAAAATGAAAGGAACAATGGCACATCCAAGGAACTTACTGGTGACAGCATTCTCCGCTTGTATTCGGTACAGGCAGTACTTGATCAATGTTCATGTCTTGATTATTCTAGTCATGTCAACGACTCGACTGACAGATGCCGGACGCCACACGGCCAACTATCAACCATATGGTGCCATGAAGCCTCAATGGACCCCTATCCCAAATCTTTACTTATCTCTCACTTAGCACCACCGCGAGCTCGCTAAAAGTTTTGTTAGAGCGCAAGATGGCCAGCTTGATGAGCGCTCACTGCAAAAACCATCGGGTCTCGAAGGAGGCAAACACGTGTTTGCAACCATTATTTGTTCTTCAATAATGCGACTGCCTAGTGTCTTCTTTCATTCTAGTGTTTTGTGAGTGACCCGCTCAGTTGTTCATTCGGTACGATGCGCCGCAGTGCGCATACAGGTTTGCGAAGTTACCTTCAATTTAAAAAGATATTTGAGTTTAACAAAAATTACCTCTGAGATTTTTTTTGCTACGTCTTGCTATGAAGACGGTGCATCGAATGACACCTTCATCACGCTTCTATCCCGACCTCCTCACACCGAATTTTTCGGATAAAACTGTGCATTTTGTCGAATTTTTACAACTTCCCAATTTTTTACTGCGGCTTACATTGCACCAGCGGGGTTGGATTTGTTTTTGTCTTGAAAGTGCAACGCCGGGGCTATATGACAAAAATTTTGAAGAAGAAATCCTGAAATATTATATTGCAAAAAGAAAATTGATAAACTTGCACAAACTTTACAAATTTCGTGCACGCCACAAGCGTCGAGCCCGTCGAGTGCGATGGTGAAAACTGGTTACATACAGTAAAATGAAGTCTCCCCTATCCAATAAGATGCTTTTTAACATACCCCGTGCCTTACGTGGGCCGTAATGCTTGCTTAAAACGACATAGGTTTTCGTCAAGCACTGCAGCTTTGAGGGGCTCTGCACCCCATAAATTTCAATTTCGTTAGAAAAGACCAATGTTCTGTTGCTTTCGGTGTCATAAGGAACCACTAAAAAAATTCACATAAAATTCTAGTGGGGGTCGAGCGGCACCTCTGGATCACTTGGCGTGGAATGGCCCATCTCCAAGACGAGATGGACTGTACTGTCCAAAGCCCTAACAAGAAGGATGTTATCCACGTACTGGAAGACGGCGAGACAGTGGCTGTGACGAAAAGGTTTATGACACGCACAATACGTGAAATCTTTAACCTGTTTAAAAGCGCTCATCCGTGTATCAAGATGGGAATAACGAAGTTCTATACACTCCGGCCCAAGTAGGTGCAGACAGTCCCACGTCAACAGCACTGTGTGTGTGCTCGTACTGTGCGAATTTCGACTTGGTCATCGCAGGTATCAACAGTGCTTCATCCGCGCAGCTAAAGGGAGAGGAACTAAAGACGATGCCTTTGTGTGAAGAGCCACAAGATAACTGCTTTTCCCAAGACTGCACACGTTGCGCAGGGGCCAAAAAGATTTATCTGCAGAAATTGAAGATACGGCGTGACGACGACGTTAATCTAAGTCTGGGAAAATGGAGACCTCATAACGAAGACGCTAAAAGCACCATAATTTCTTAAGGAAGTCAGAAAATGCACCGCTGTTTACATCAAGCACGAACACATACGCACCGTCCAAAGGAACGCCATCTGGAACGAAAAACATCTTGTCGAACGACGTCATGTCGTGTTGCACTTTGATTTTGCCGAAAACTGGTCAGCGAATCTATCAAGCGAGGTCCAGGGGCGGTACTGGAAAACAGATCAAATTTCTTTATTCACTTCCGTGGCAACAATACCTGCGTCGACAACGAGCTTCGCAACGAGCGACGACATGTTCCATGACACAGCGCACGCACTTCTAGCCCCGGACAGGATAGTTGAGGCCCTGGAAGAAATTCTACCTGTGATCATGCATCTCATCTATATCTCAGACGGAGCAGCTGCGCACTACAAGAATAGGTATCAGCTGTATGAGATGATGAAGAACAGGCTGCTAGTGAGATGGTTGTATTCTGCTAGTGGTCACTGCAAATATGCTTGCGATGGTGTTGGCGGTTCTCTGAAACATATGGCAAGCTTACACAACCTGCGGTGTACAGTTGCTGCAGCTATTCGAACACCTGCTGGTTTCGTCCGTGTTCTCAAAGAGAAAAGTCACTCAACGCACCTGCTGGAAATTCTGTCGAGCGACATCACGGTGTTCCGAGAAGCAAGAAAGGAGGAGTGCACTCTTAAAATTGAACTTCACCACATAGCACGCTCCTAGCCAACCACCATCCCGAATGACAACGTTCTCGCCCCTGATTTGTTGAAAACGGGAGGAGGAGCCTATTTTGTGCCGTGCATAATGGAACAAAATAGGCTCCTCCTCCCGTTTTCAACAAATCTAGGGCGAGAACGTTGTCATTCAGGGTGATGGTTGGCAAGGAGCGTGCTATGTGGTGAAGTTCATTTTTAAGAGTGTGGGGGACGGTCCGTCCCGTCGCAGGCATTCGTTCCTCCCACGTGTGGTATAAGAAACGGAATAGAGGGTCCGGCAATGAAGACGTCCTGCTAGTCCTTACGTAATTCCAATCACCCATACTCTCAACTGTAACCCTTATTACGAGGACAAGAACGAATTTGCTACAAGTTTCGCGGCTTCTGCGCCTCGCTTAAACATTCAAACTGAACGGGCGCGGACGCTCGGAGCTTCGAGTCGAGGCAATTGGATTACGTTCTTTCCGCGACCTGCTGGCTTTGAACTCTTCCGTCTTGCTGTTGTTGCTCTTGTGATGTTCACTTCCGAGGACATTCGCGGCAACCTTCGTGGTCGGTGCGAGCAAATGAGTGTGATTGCACCGTGTTTATGAGGAAGATTGAGGATCACGTCGGCGACCGCACTGGGTGGTGTGTGTTCTGCGGCCATCCACCTTCAACACAGGGGCGTCTTGAGTCAATTGGTGAGTGTCTTCAGCAGTTATTAAAGCCATGAATTGTGCTGTCGCAAAACAAACATGGGGCAGTGCTTTTTGTAGACGTGCCTCGCGTTGAGGAGGTGGCAGTGGCTACCACTCACGACGAAACAGTGGGTTTGCAACACGTTAGCGCCGCAATGAAAGTGTGTAACGGTGTGTATCTTATCTCTTTTTACATTTGTCCCTCTCTTTGTTTGAATGTGTGACCCGCCTTTGTGAGCGAGTGTAGCTGTCCGACGCAAGCTAAGGCTAGTTCATGCATGTGTCTTTTCAAGATGCAGACAAGTTCAACAGTGACAACCAGACTACACCGGGATCGAATTTCACAGCGCAGTCAGCCTTTGTGTACAGCTGTTCGACTGTTCTAGTAGGATTGAGAGTGCAAGGTACGGTACACCACCAGTATAACGCAAGCCGCAGAGTGAAGTCTCATGGAATCTCTTGCATGTACTTGTCTTTGTCAGAATTTTGTAAATGGTTCCCAGGAGCAGATTTGTTGTCAGTAATTCAGTTCCGTCATGTTGTCAGTATTCAGATCCGCATTAACAGACAGCTGGCATAACGAAGCAAACTAAAGTTTCCAGACTCTCAGTAGTTGCGAAATAATTTTGTAATTTGTCATTTAGTCATAATAAATATATGTGTTCCATACTCGGATTTCATGGTCACGTGTGCATGCGTTTATTCTGTCACAAACACAATTTTATTTTCATACCTGTACACTGCCACTTCTCTAGAAGTACATCTGCTGGGGCCACACGGCGATGCACTCAGCGAGCGGTCTTCACCACAAGCTACACTGCTGTGAGAGGAACAGCGCTGTAGAGGACTGGCAACCCATAACGCGGGGTTCAGCGCCTACGCTAAAAAACTGCAGCCTTGAGTGTCACCCTTATGTGCAGGCTTGGCAAGATTGGAAATCAAGCGTGAAGTCCAAAGCGGCACGCATTCGAACGTCGAGATGCAGGACAGGGGGTGGTCCACCCTCGAAAGACCATTTGACGCCAACAGAGGAGGCATTAGTTAGCTTGCTGGGGGAAGTCAGCATTGGTGGCCTGAGCACGACCGCTGAACTTGGCTTTGGGGGTCAAGCTCACGCCAGCACTGCAGAACAGCCACCGGCTGCTAATGCATTGCTCTTGCGCGAAATGACTGAAAACAATGGGGATGCACCTAGTGGTATGTTTAGTACATGTGCTTTAGTAGCCCTATACCTGATCATATCTCAAGTTTTATAATGAATGCTTGTGTTTATTAATTTTATATTGCGCTACAGAGGCGCAGAAAGTCTATTGCCAAACGTCCCAGGACACTGAGATTTTGTCGCAAGCTTTGGCGACAGATAGCCCATCTCAGGTGGGCGGGGATGTCGGTGACAATCCTTCGTGACCCGCTCAAGCGGAACAGCCAGAAACTGGGGAAGTGGAGGAAAGGGAGCCCAGGCACAGGAGGCGAAGCCGGATCAGTAAGATTAGTGGTGTCATAAACGTATACACTTTTCGAAATGTTGCAACTCAGCGAATAAAAGCCCATAAAAGCCTGAATCATTATCAGCAAATCACTCTTGCAGGGGCCCTACGGCTTGAGTACCAAAACGAAGTTGGGCAAAGGGTTCTTAGCTTGCAGACGGAGCAACAACGAATGCTTCGTGAAATCTCCGGCTCCATCGCAGCACTAGTAGGGGCGGTGAACAGGTTGGCTGCTGCGGCTGAGCGGCAAAGCACACCCCTCAGCGAAATTAAGGAAATAATAAGCGTAAGAACACTACTATTCATTTTTATTGTTTTTATTAAACTTGACTGGGTTCCACTTTGTCCTCTTCCACCAACGCCGAGATGGAATGTACCATAATTTGAAACTACTACTTGGCGTATTTTCGCTCGCTTCCGCTACGGACAGTTTCACAGACAAAACAAATAAAAAATAAAACACGACAAGAAATAAAAGACGAAGCAGCAACTTTAGGAACAATAGACATATAATACATAAGGTATATTTACAGAAAAAAACGCTATAAAGCACTTTTCACCGGGTCGTATGTCCACTAAGCTGCCTCGCAACACTGTCACGGACTCTTGCTCCCAATAGCCGGCCCCCTTCCTCCCTTTCATCCTGGTTGCCTAGCGTACTGAACATACCAGAGTCGTCCTCAATTTCGTTTTCAAGACTCAAGCCTTCCCTGAGACACACGTTATGTAGTACAGCACAAGCGTTGACGCTGTGCCCTGCCATGCTTGGTGCGTAGTGCAACACCCTGTGAAGACAGCGGAACCGGCTTTTCAGGAAACCGTTGCACTGCTCTATTATGGCGCGGGCTCTTTTGTGCCGGATATTAAAAGTTTCCCTTGCTGGACCCAGCTCAGCTTCGGGCCCTGAGTATGGCACCATCAACCATGGCTCAAGGGGTTAACCGCTGTCTCCTGCAAAAAAACTGAAAGTATGTGTCGTACACCGCAGTGTAATGACAGCATCCGATGAGCCTGGAATTTGTGCTCGGAATTCGATTGCTTTCTAGGGCCTCGCGTACCGCAGAGTTTCGCCATATAAACGAGTCATGAGTGGAACCCGGATATTTAGCGTTCACGTTTATAATTTCCTGCTCTGATGTGCAAATCTGTGGAATAAATAAATTGTGAGTGATTGCTGAATGATAAGCACTACGGACAGTTGGTGCACAAATATGTACATCACGTTATTCTGCATGATTTGAAATTCTGCAATAAACTTGTATTACGGTCTTGGCACGCAGAGGTAGTAGCTATCCGGGTTGAGGACAACGCAAGAGCGAAGCAAAATAAAGATCATATTCAAAGTTTATTTCAAGCAGTGTTCCTGTCCATGTAATGCGACATAAATACCCAAGCAGCAGAATGTACTGAAAGTCGAGTGCAATAGGGGTGGACGGGTAGGTGGAAGGCCTTGAACAGACTTGTGAAACTAAAGAACATTGATAAGACACATACCGTCCACCCCTATTGCACTCGACTTTCAGTACATTGTGCTGCTTGAGTATATCGTACGGAAACATGACGCGTGGTGAAAATCGTGCATACCATTTGGACGTTGATCGAATGATATCCTTTTGTGTTTACGTATAGAAATTCATCTGATGGTGGTGCGATGATTGGCACATGTGTGCAATTAATCGCACCAATGACACCGGGAAACTGATAATATTGATAAAAGTCTTCCTTTATGTCCATCAATCTTTCTGCATCACTGGGGAACTTAATCCATCGTTGGACCATCTCAGGCTGCTGCATAGCGCTCGTAACTTGACGAATGCAGCGACTTGTGCTGCTCTGTGCGAGCCCAATTTCGACTTGGTTCCCGATCGGTGTCTGATAACTCCCAGAACCGTAGAAGTGTAGTGCACAAAGCACCTGCAATGGAAGGAGAGGCAAAATGTACATTTCTATCTGACCTATTTCTAACCTCACTTCGGTATATATATAAAAAAAAACTAGTGAGAGAAGGGTGGGGGAAGGAGTAGGAAATCACTTCGCATGAACTTTGACACAGTCACACGAACTACCGCGCTGAACACGAACATTTAAGTGTACCCAGTCATTTACATTGTCATTCCAAGGATTACAGGTGGTGGCGCCGTTGGGATGCTGAAGTCAAGGAAAACTTCTATTTTATTGCGCCTACTGACCTAATAGAAACATGCCATGCGAAAATCAAATGCATGTTGACATACCTTAGTCTCAATAGGCAAAGCGTCCAGCCGCCAGGACGATGGGGTAAGGTACGGCCGGAGGTCCTCACAAACAGTGCGCGCAGCGTGCTTTGACAAGCGGAATAGTTTTATAAAGTCCGCTTCGTCCAACTGAAAAGCCTCCTGCCGCCTCCGTGTACGTGGCGCACGGTTCGCAGATTCTGTGATCTTCCATGCGAACAACCCTTCCGCCATGTTTCCTATAATCGTGGTGCCATCGCTGCACGTTCGCCTTACGACAGGCTCGTTGGGGTAACGACACGATCCGTCGTACCGACATTCTCAGTGGGTGCAGTCTCTGCTTGTCGCTAGGCTTCCACACTGTTAAAAAAGACCGTAAATTTACGGAACGCTGCCCACGGAACCAGAGCTTCTCTTTTTCATTGCTGCTCCAATTCCGTAGCGGCACATGAACCGTTGCTATCCCGTCGTCTTTTCCAGGAATGAGTAGAGCAATATCGCTGAAAATGAAATATTTTGTTCAGACCACGTCACGATTATACTAGCAGAAATATGGAAGACGATACATGTCTTCAGCGAAGCACATATTTACCGTTTTTGAACGATCCAACAGTGATATCGCAATATTCGGGCCTAACTTTTTGCTCGGATGAATGTTGCAGGCTCAAGGACGCCGGCGTCTCGCCGACAGCGAGTGCGCAGCGCGGAGCAATATAGCATTGTCACCTGAGCCGCTAACTGGAAGCCCGCGAAATTCTTTCCTCGTAGACGCATGAGACGCTCCGTGAAGTTTTAAGTGTTTGGAAGTGCATCTAGTGTTTGGTCTTTGGCCGACTGTACCCCTGCAAAGCAAAGGTGAGTTCAAAACCTGTTTCGTTGTTCCACCACTATACCAAGTCAAATACGAGCACTACTTGTAAGCATGGTTGCAAAAATTGTTTCGTTGCATACGCGTCTCAGCAACGGTGTGCAACAGCAGCAAAGCAGTGTCTGTGTGTGTCACTGCGTGTAGATCATGAGTAGAAACGTAAAGAGTTGCCTAACGTTCAGTCGTGCAGGGGGAGGCTACTGAAATAATTCTCAGTTTTGCTGTGATCTCGCACAAAAAATTGATAAATGTTGTGATTCTATTCCCCCCCCCCTTGGAGCTGGAGTAAACGGAATTCCTCTGTTGTGGAATGTTCACCTGAAAGTGTCCCAATCTCCAAAGTGGTTATGATTCCGATATGGCCTGTTATACTTTCCACTGAAATATGTTGCATTTGCACTATAGGAAGGCCTCCTGTTTGCAAAATTCCGATCCTCTACAGTTTGCAATTCATCAAAGAGGTCACATTTCACAGTCTTTCCAAACAAATGTACCTTTCACTAGTCTTAGCGGCGTCAAAATTTTCACCAGTAACGGTTTCATGCTCGCACACACTCTTAGAAAAATGGCTAGTGAAAAGGTGGTAACGACTGCAGTTACTACCCACGAAGTGCGTTACTAGTTTGCCACTAGCTGAGTACTAGCTAAGAGTTGTGGGAAGCAGTAAATGCTGCCGTTACTAGCCAGAAAGTTTTGCTTAGTAGCTGTTACTAGATCGATACTTGTTTCCTACATGTTATTTTGTGCCCGTTAATTTGTGATGTAGGCAATATTATCCGAGCTAAACGGTAATTTGATTTAAAAACACAGGTGTTAGTAGAGTAGCATTTTATTCAATACGGGAGAGACCTACGGTAGCGTATTATTTACTCCTGGGACAACCGTATGCGAGCGTCCGCACCGAAGAAGTCGCTTCGCGGCTGGTGGCGGCTTCGTTATCTGAGAAATTGCGATGCATTATTTCAGTATCTGTTCTCCAACAAATGGCAGTCTGCTAGGATGAGCTGTCCTTTTTCGTTCGCACCCATGCTTTGGGAATGTGAGTTTGTGTAGGCGCAGTTTCGCTCGCGTACCCCCCCCCCCCCCCACGCACACAGGTAGAGGTGACAGAGCTAAGTATGTTTGTGACTACTTCTATATACAAGGTGGGAAATATATTGGCGCTGAAAAAAATTAGCGTTGCCTTTTTCCGAAATTATACGCAAGCCGTGTATGCTTTTTTCTTTTCTTTTTTTACAAGCGTACACTTTGTTATTTTCACTAGGTGAAGGTCGCGCTTTTACTAGCCACAGTCAGTGCTATCAGCTAAGACCGACTGATGGAGGTAGTGCTTTTTACTAGCCTCTTCAGTTAGTAAATGTTACTACCGCCACTTTTACTACCTACCGTTACTAAGATCTTAGTGGCTGGTGTGACAAGTAAGTGGTTAGTTTTTAGTTAGTAAGCGTACCGACCTTATTTTTAAGAGTGCAGCTGAAGGCTGTTTATAAATGGATCCCTTTTTTGGCACTCTCTTGTGTCACAGGGCAACCAGTTGTTGTGCGAGTTTGCGTTTAAACATGTTTCGGTTCTCCGTTTTTGCGAGTTAATTTAGACAAGAGTTAGAACGGGCACTTGTTCGGCTGGCCATGACAGCTCGGGGATTCCAGAATTTACTACCTCCAGATGTTTTGTAAGACGCGTTGGAGGGACAGTCCGAGTAAAGAAACCGGACACTTCGACGCAACTATGGGTGTGTACTCCGGGTTGTTCTCGACCCCCTGCGGCGAGGCCAGGCATGGCATTTTTGGGTCGGTCGCACCGTCTACGGTAACCCGAGGCCACATGTTTTTCGTCCAGAATCTTTTGGCTCCCAAATTCTGGGAATTGTCTCCAGACTTTGTCTTTTGGAAAGTGAAAAAATACATTATCGTTTTTTATGTTAAGTAGCCAGTCGTGTTGGGTGGCAGGGGCGTGGGGACCCTTTTTCCCGCCCAAGAAATGAGGGATACCCCGTGAAATAAGGTTTGGAAGCCCCGTTTAACGAGGTTATATAAGGAGATAGTTGGAAGAAATTGGGGGAGTCCGGTAGTCGATTTGGGAAGGAGAAGAAAGACAACGCGAACGGGGTAGTAGCGGTTTTCCCGCCGGGGAAGTTTGTGAAGAGTGGCGGCGACACTAAGTTCTGTTTCAAGTAACGGTGTCGACGATCGGTTTGTAGTATCGAATGCAGGTTGCTGCATAGAAAGTGGTTGATTGATGTGAAGTTTGCAAGAGTGTGTGCCACGGTGTGACGTCGAGGGAAACGCAGAAGACACGCCGCCACAACAAGAAGACGTCTCAGGCTCTTCGAAGTTTCTTCGGACTTCCCCACCCCTATACAGCTAAGTGATTTCTATGAGACTGGCGTAGTGCATTTTGTCAAGTAGTCTGAGTAGTCGTTTTGATCGTGAATGTAAGAAGCCGGGGTACATTTTGTGCATTTTGGTTGGTGCCTGGGTGACGAGTGTGATTTTAGGATCATTGAGCAGAGAGTATCGTCGGGAAAGTTGTAGGATCGCAGAGGTGGAATGTTTTAGCGTGTGATATACCTTCATTTCTGTGTTTGTCGTGAAGTATTCAGTAAAAGTGCAAGTTTCATTGTTTGTTGAAAATGAGTCTGGGTTCATTCATTACCGCACTGGCCACAGTCCCTCCACTAGCCTGGTCCGAATCTATACATTGATCACGGGTGTAGGTTTATTCCACTCATTTAGACTCGAACCCGTGACATCTTGGTAGGTGATATGCGGGTGCACTTTGTTGCTGCAGAAATTTTCTTCTCGTCGAGCTCTTTTCGACCATCTGCTATCACATGAAGATTTTGCAAGTGGTGTTCCTTGTACCATAGAGGGATGTAATGCTGCTTCCAAGAACTATAGAACCAATTCCTCCATGCGTCATCCTGACAAAACGCCAAGACATTCAACACAAAAAGTATTGTCTTGAAAGTTTTGTTCTGTGGCTTCTTGCAGCCAACCGTGTGGACAGTGAAGAAGCAGATATTACACGCTAAAAACATCACCTCATCACAGATGCATCATGCACTGTGAGTTGACAGTCCCTTCTTGTGTGCTTCGACAATCACTGTTCTTGGGACTCAACATACAACAGGACACTATCTTGTGGTCTCCAGAGACGAGTACAACCTGCGCTATGGGAAACCGGTACACATCTTTGTGGAAACTGGCCCTGAGGTGATGCCAATTTTTCTTTTTCGCATAACACCATCAAGCTTTCTACCAGACCTCAGGCTATACCATCTTGAATCTCAGAGACAAATGTATATTGTGTGCGACCCTCAGAGTTAATGGGCAGTCATCCATATTCAGCTTATGAAGTAATAAACTCTGTTGTTGTCTCCCTCAGAATATCGCTGCTCAGCCATGATTATGGAGGTATATATAGTCTGTTCAACCAAATTTTTGCAAAATATATACGCTACTTCCGGTTTTGCTTAATAACTTCGCTTTCTGACACAGAAATGAGTTCCATATGAGAGGTACATATCTTTCCCTGTGCATGCTACAGTTGCTGCTATATGTGAGTGGTTTTCAGAGCTTGCTCAATGCTGCTTCTTTTTCTCTTTCTTTCTTGTTTACTAGACGTTTCTGAAGATCAGGAGTAGAGACCACAAAACGAAAAACTTTGTGTCAGTAACATGTCTTGAAGAGCTAATCAGAGTTGCTGTGGGTCATGGAATTTGTCAGGAGGGCAACATACAGGTATGCCACTTTTGCTATAACGTTTATAACGCTCGTATGAGCTTCAATTGCATTGTTGTTCTAAAAATCTCTGTAACACCAGTTATTTCTTTCTAGGTGTATTTAATGGATGAGTTATCACTTCGCTCTGTGGTTGCTGGTGCTGAGAAATGCCTCGATAACATTTTCATTGCTAAAAATGGACTATGGAAACAAGGTATAGTGCATACATCTCCAGATGCCACTTTGCCCTCTTGCTTGGGGCTTTAAGTGCCATTTTTTGTTTTGCTTTCCTGTTTAGATCAGTCAACATGTGTGAGTGCACCTTCACCAATCCCACAAATGCCTCTGCTCTCACGAATTTATTACCCTTCGGAGAGCCTCAGCAAGACAGTACTTGATGCATTGGAAGCAGACAATGTTCTGCTTCCCTCTCAACGACAGGAAGTGGCACACATGGCAGCGTCATGGCCCTGCATATCCATTGAAGGTGGGAGGCACTCCTGATATTTATTCACAGGTATATTTGCTGTTTGCATGGCTTACCTGGATAGAGTACAGCAGATATAAAAAAAAATGTTGTGACATGCATTGAAATGTTGTAGGAGAGCATATCACATACTGGCAAAATATAGCATTTTGAAACTCACGTGATGTGGTAGAATAACAAAAAACTGGTTTGGAAGTTTAGATGGTGCTCTAGCTTAGATTATCTGCGGGCCTGTCTTGCAAGAACCCTCCTTATATTATACTACATATTTACTCGGCTGGTACGATACATACTGCAGTAAATACAGCATGCGATGTAACACATACGTATAGCAGAGGCCATATCAACTGCTAACCTTTCAGAGACATTCAAATGCTTCACATATGGTGGTGTCTCTGCCATGCTGAACTATGCTCATAAGCATGTTTCACGGATGAAAAAAAATCCTATCTATGTGCTCAGAACTTTAGTTGTGCCACTTGCAGTGGTGGACGTGTAGTGTTCTTCATAAACTTATTTGGAATAGTTGGTAGAGAAATGGAGTGATTGTGCTCATCATTACACCATGTGAAACTAAGAATATTTCATGCAATTATTTTGAATACTCATAAGGAAATTTTATTCATTGGTTGTGATTTTAGGCACCTGGTTGGTATCACTGAGAACGAAGGGAGCCAGCAGGCATAAAAAAATCAAGAGGGCTACATACATAAATGCGTGAGGCAATGAGTGCCGCATATGAATATAGCAAGAAGTGGGAACATGTAAGTTGTAAATGCTTCCTACGAGCATATTACATTTCTTTATTCATCTAATAATTTAATTTGTTGTGGAAGTATTATGACTAAGGAGGCTCAGTAATACTTTCTTTTCTTTTCAGCTCATCTCATACATAGCGGTCAAATGTTCCGCCACCAAAGTCATGCACAAGTTATTTGTAGTCTTTTCAGTAATTTCCAAAATAAAGGGTTATTATTGAACAGCTATCCTCTCTGGACACACAAAACATGAGAATTGAACAATTAACAATGAAACAAAATCTCTGGACATCTCGCATTGATTACGGACTGTAAAGGAAAACGACAGGAAACCAGCTAGCATCATGGTCGACAGCATTTATCCCTGTTTTAAAGCGGAATCATCGTTTCATTACTGCATAGGGCCCTGTCATTATAATTAGTGAATTGCTGCCGTAATGAAGAGGCACATCACGAGTACAGTTTCCCATCCTTACTGATATATAGCAGTACCTTGCCCATACGGCACTTCAGCCGTGATGATGTACTATTTACTGAGTGGTAGCCGTTGGCAGTTCACAACAGACTCAACACCGTTTTTACGGGTGCATTCCTGTACATTCGCCGTCTACCATCAGAGCCGTAACGGAAGACTACGGGGACTTGGCTGGCATCAACGGATAGCAGCATTCGGTCCCGTTTTGAAACGGAATATTTTCTTACAGTGCACGTTAGCACTAGCGTGCTCGTTTAGAACCTTTAAGTTGTGACGCCACACCGAAAGTGAAACACTAGTCTGCTAGCGAGGCTATCATGTCTCAGACCAATAGGGTACATCTGTTCAGGCTATTTACATGGCTCTGTGTCCACCTTCCTTCTTCTTTTTCTTCTCTTCTTGTTATTATCTGGACATGTCGGCCTAGCAAAATCGTCTTCGTCGTCATCCATTCCTGTGTTTGTGCTACACTGGCATCTATGCCAGATTTTCAGTCCATCGTATTACTTGCTACTCAAGAATAATCCTTGGCAACTGTTTCCCCAGCATGGCGTAAAACATACCATCACAAAGAAGCGCTTCAACATTGCCTGTCTTTGCGACAGCAAGCGCAGCTAGCGACCAGACGAGTGGTCCAGACCACACGTTAGCGAAACGAGCTCGTCGGATGGTCAGTCGAGCGAGTGATTACGTCTATGTGCCCTTAACGAAAATATTGCGTCACAAGTCGCGTTCAGTGCGTCACGTGTCCGAGTTACCGATGCCTCGCGCTTTCTCAGCCCGTGAAACATGCACGAGTACGAACTCGTTAGACTTTTACCGATGCCAACGATTACGCCTTTGTGGCGTTAAAGAAAATGAGGCGTCAGAGACCACGTGAAACGTGCCACGTGACGGGTTTTAACGAGTCTCCTCCCCTCGTTACCTTCCTAACGGTTGTTGCGATTAAGCCCCCAGGTTCTGCACTTACGTACCGCTGAAGCACCGGCTGGGCTAGAAAGGCAAAGAGGAAAAGAAAAGAAATTTGTCCCTGAGGCATGCTTGTCAACTTCACCTACGTATCACTTCATTCAAAGAAGAGAAAGAATACTACTTTAAAGAATACGCATACACCGAAATATCGTACGTGTTCAACTATACCGTACCTGCTGCGACTGGATACGCTGGTGACGGCTCCTCAGATTCCTTCCACTTCACGTCGAACACTTTGCCCGTGAAGGAGGCCACCGCGCTCGGCTTTATGAGGATCAGACCAGCGGTTTTTACGTCAACGAGGCACCTGATGGGGTACACATCCCACGACTCCTCAGCAGCCCACTTCACCAATACGGAAGTCATGGTTCCAGGCGGTAAACGGAAAGGTTACTAGTTCTTATATTGCCAAAACGCAACAGCAAGAAACACGTGAAACGGAGCTGTCAACCGCCAACGTTCACAAACTGATCCGGCTACGGCTGAATATGACTGGGAGGCATGGTGGCTTGGCTTGAGTCTCGGCTGCGGCAACCGCGCTTCGGCGTGGTCTCAAGCTCTCTTCACACGTTCACTTTGTATGTCGTCGTCCATCTGTTCTATTGTGATGAAAAGAATGCAAATAAATTACTGAGAACTGGTCTGAGTGTGGAACACTCAAATGAGAATTTCCTTTCAGCTCACATGGATGCTCAAGCTCAGTGATGGAGGGCCTGAAGGTCTCCACTATTAATGCCCGGGGGCTTTCCCGGCGGGACAAGTGTGTATCTGTTTTGAGCTTTGCTAGACGACATTTGTTTGATGTTGTTGCCATACAAGAAACAAAGATCTCCTCCCAGGCTCGGTTTGACGCAGTGCGTGATTTGTTTGCGCCGACGTACCGCATGTATCATAGTTTCTCGGAGGGTGCATCCGGTGGATGTCTTCTTTTGGTGACCAAGTCACTCCCAGCGTATGATTTCAAAACAGTTGCTATAGCCAATAAGTATATGCTTGTAATTGATGTTACTTTTGGTTTACAGCCAGAGCGTTTTGTCAACGTGTATGCCCACACTGATGAGCATGAGAGTAGGTGCTTGTTTCGGGGGATGAGGTCTCTATTAGAAGTTACGGGCACGCTTGTTGTTCTGTGCTACTTTAATTGTGCTCCGGTTACGCTTGCTCCCCATGTCGCGTGGGGGCTCAGGAGAGCGCCCTGATTCTTGCCGCAGTGGCTGAGGCCGCCGGTTGTGTTGATGTGAGCTGCTTTGCGGATGCACTACAATTGCCCTTCACTAGGGAGCAGGCGGGGTCGCACTCCTGTCTGGATCGCATTTACACGAACCACTCCTTTCGCTCGCCCGCTGTCTTTCGTGTACGTCCGCTGCACTTCTCGGACCATCACTGTGTCAGTGAACTTCCCGGAGCTAAATAGTTCACCGCGTAAAGTATCTTTCGAACTCTGGAAGCTGAATAACGCTCTTTTCACGAAGAAAATTTTCTGCACCGAAGTCGCCGGTATGCTTGCGTCGCTGCATCGATGTACTGGTATCCTGGTTGGTTGGGAAGAGTTCAAGTGCGACCTCAAGTGGATGGCAATTCGTGCTGGCGTAACTGCGGCGCATGAATAAAAACAGCTTTTGCGGACTATGAACGTGCAACTTCGTGAGTTGATGCAGTTGGAGGCGCAAGCTCCAGGTTGCTTCTCTGATGACATTAGGCAGCTGAAGCGAAACATCGACGACCTGATGCTTATACCGTACAATGGAGCAGCGGTGCGAGCACGGTCAAGGACACTGATTGATAGTGAGCGACCATACAAGTCTTATGTCGCTGCTGAAATACGCCATGCGACGGATAGCCACATTTCGTCTCTTAACGTGGGTGGACGGATTGCATCATCATCTGTGGATATTCTAAATGAATTCAGCAAGTATTTTTCTGGAATACTGGGACGTACAGTGCCCTTGGTGAATACCTCTCTGGCGCGCTCATTGGTTGCCCTATTACCGACGGTACCCCAAAGTGTTGTGGACTCTCTAAGTGACCCCATTACATCTGACGAGGTTGTCAAGGCCATCATTGATCTGCAGCCGGGAAAGGCTCCTGGTCCCGACGGCTTGACATCGGAATTCTACAAGCACTTCAAGGATTTACTAGCGCCAATACTGACTAAAGTCCTCAACGCTGCTTTCTCTTGTGGATCGCTGCCACCATCTCTCACCAGCACCCGCACAGTTCTCATTCCGAAGAAACGTGATGCTGACTCCCGCGTATTAATAAGCAACTATCGACCAATAACACTAGCAAATGTGGACTATAAAATTCTTGCGAAAATACTGACTACTCGCTTCCAAGAAGCAGTACCGTACGTTGCTGGGGAGCATCAAACGTGTGGTATTCGCAGTCGCACCATTTTCACAAATATACATGTGGCGCGAACGGTCCTCGACTGTTGTAGTTTCTTTGGACTTCGAGCTGCTTTAATCCAGCTAGATCTCGAAAAGGCCTTTGACAGAGTCAGCCATGCGTTCCTCTTTCTCGTCCTGCGCCATGTGAATGTAGGACGTGTTCTCTTGAAGTGGGTTGGCATGTGCTATCGTGACATTAGTACGAGGTTAGTAAGTCAATGGCGTTCTGTCTCAGCCTCTGCCTGTGAAGTCGTCTGTCAAGCAGGGTTGTCCGCTTTCACCCTTACTGTTCGCTCACTATATGGAGCCACTGTGCACAGCTATTCTGGGGGACCCAGATGTCCGCGGCTTGCGGAGACACGAGTTTGAGGTCAAGGTTCTTGCCTACGCCGATGATGTCACTCTGTTTTGCTCAACAGTAGGTAGTGTTCATCGTGCTATTTGTCACGTACGGCGGTTCTGCGAAGCTAGCGGTGCGTGTGTTAGCTGGCTTAAATGCAGTGGATCGTGGCTAGGTAGATGGGACAACACGCCCAGCGTCATGGCAAACCTGTCCTGGTCCAACCAGCCCCCAAAATACCTAGGGATCGAGCTGCGCTGTTCTCGAGCATCTTGTCCTTTCTGGACGTCCTTCCTTGCCCGCTTCCGACACCTCGTGGCTGCTTGGAAGCCTCTGGATTTCTCCATTTTTGGCCGGTCCTACGTTGCGAACACGTTTTTTCCGTCGCGGGTAAGCTACTACCTGCAAGTGCTCCCGTGCGCTATAGTCTATGTAAATCGCATTCAGAGGTGCCTGTGCACCTTTATATGGAATTCCGCGTATGAGCCGATGCGTCGTGGCAACCTTTTTAGGCCGATCAAACTGGGTGGCCTAGGTGTGTCTTGCCTGTTTGTCCGGCAACTTGTTTGGCGTTTTTGTTTTTTACGCGAGCAACTGAATCCCTTCCTACAGCATTGTATCGATCCTTGAAGTCCCTGAAGTCTTTCTGTCCACGGTTTATGACACACCAATGTCTGTTTGGGGCTTCTACAAGGAAGAAGCCGCCTCTTTTCGTTTTCTGTTAGCTCGTTTTTCGAGAGAATGTCTGTGCGTGGGGACGTTGCCGCTACGTGCATGGCTTCGTGACAGGGGCTTCTGGGTTCCCTGGGACAATTTCAACTGCCGTCTCTGCCCTGAGGAGGAAATAATAGAACATGCTTTTCTCGACTGTGGGGATGCCATCTGCTTCTGGGATGTCTTCCAGCGCACATTCAAGGAAGATATTTTCTTGTCTCCCCGTTCAATTCGCTATCTTCCTGTGCAGAGTGGTAGCGCACTGCCGTGGGATATTTTAATCCTATTGTGATTATATGCGTTGTGGGTCGCACGTAGGATATATGACGCCAATGACCCGCCTGTAGGATCGTGGCCAATATTTCGGCGAATGCTGTTTTCACTGGGAGATTTTTTAATCTGCACGTCCTGTGAGGAGACATCCCAGAAGTGGCTGCACGTGATTGACCTTCGGGCGGGACCCGTTGATTACGGAAACTTTTCTGTGTTCTTTTTCTCTTTGTATTGCTCCATCCCTCCCACCCTTTTGGGTTGTGCTGTATGTTCGATGCCTGTTCGCAGAGTGTCACTGGAAACTATAGTGCTGTGATGTGTACATACTACTATAGTGTACCTATCTATTGTTCTACACCGCATCTTGTATATACCATTGACACATTAAAATCAGTTTGAAAAAAAAAAAGAAGATGCGGCGTAGATTCATTCATTGTTATTCATTCACTCATGTCATTCTTGTACGTAGCGCTATGAACCATAATAAACGGGGGGGGGGGGGAATGCGCTGTAGTCTAGACGAAAGATTGAAGGTTTGAACCCTGTCCCGGCATGCTTTTTTTAAGTTTTAATTTACCTAATGATTTATTGATAGGTTATTAGTTATTATCTTAGCTACAGGATGACAAGTGTGGCAGGCGAACTTTGTGGACAGTAATCCAGCGGTAATACAGAAGATGTGGGTTCGAGTCCTACAGCTGGCTAACCTTTTCATCGTTTGTGGACAGTGTTGCGAGTGACGTGGCCTGCGAAGCGAGGGTCAGTATTCACTTGACCAAGAGTGATGCAAAGGTTGCTGGATAATGCCACAAATGTTCAGGGTATTGGTTAGGCTAGGTTAGGTTCATCAAGCTTTAGCATCGAGTTGCGATGCAGGCGTGAAGGTATATTGTTTTTTGACAGAGACTTGCTGCGTAGATGGATCTAGGCCGTACTTGGACCGAGAGTTTTGGAAAGATTGCTGGCTGATGCACAAACGTCGGATCATGTTAAAGTACGTTAGACTGTGCTAGGTAGTACATGGATGGATAAGTAATTAGTATAGATGATACAGGAGTGAAGATCATTACGTTGATTGTTTTCAACGTTGACGTTGAACAATAGAGGCGGTCCACTGACTGTTGTTGCTTGAGAAATAGAAACGGTGGTGATATATGTAGTCTCCTAGAGGTCCTTGTCAATTTTAAACGTCGTTATTAACAGGGAAAAGTTTGTTTGTACCAAAGAGATAAGAAGCGTCCAACGTTTAACATGACTCATCAACAAATCACCTGGTCGATGTCAGTCAACCTAACCAAAGGAAAGCTGACCTAGAGCCGATCTACTTATCTAATCACAATGGCTACATGTGAAAAAAGTCACCAGCAGGATTTGAACCTCGTACCAGCGGCATACAGAGAAGACGCTTATACCCTAGACCAACAGTATACGGTACAGGGGTCACCAACTTGGTATAATAAGTCCAGCGTTGTCGTAACTTCAGCAGTGAGTCAGTTTCGCGTTGTTGTAACTTTTACAGCGAGTTACTGTTGTAACTCTAGGCACTAGGGGAAAACAAAGCCGGGAGTCACCAGAGAATGGGCGGAAGTTCCTGTCACGTGGACATTTCCTCATATCATCGCTTCCGAAAATAACAACCTGCCACATGTACAGAACGCCATATGAATGTGAGAGAAACTTTCGATGTTTTGCGTCGTTCACGGCGTACGTTTTCAGCGATTGACGATCGACGTTCAACAATGAGTGGCTCGGCGCCTCAAGTAAAGAGGCGAAAGAAGTACAGGGGTTGGCTCTTCGATACGAATCGACCTGTTCCTTGGAAGACATCGTCGCGGCGCGCCCATCTGGCCCAGGAGGAAGGAGCAAGTAGCAGTGGAAGTGGAGGCGCAATAGGAGAACCTCGGACATCCAGCGACGATGAAAGCAGCGAGGAAAGTAGCATTGCTAGTACTGGTTCTTACTGTGTGCAGTTGTGGTGTTCTAACGCAAGGTCCTATGTTATATCACTGGGGTCATATACTGTTTCGAACACGGTAAGCGGCGAATGTACAACAGTATTTGGAATGGCAATTGTAGCTCCGCGCTCGGGCTTATGTCAATAACAAAAATTTAGACGCCGAACTATGGTATAAACCCCGTTGCCTCTGTTGGCGATTGTGCACGATGTTTTCAACAGGATGTGTGCGGTTCACTCATTTGAAAGCAGTATAGAGAGAATAGTGAATTTAATGGAACTGAACGAATATGTTGTGTCCCTTTCTGGGTTTCCAACCCCATTTGCCACCGAGACAGCCAATCAGGTTGATTATGACAGCGTAGAACAAGCACGTTTTGCGTGTCAGCTCACCACCCAGCTAGGTGCCATTTGCCATTAAGGAAGATCCCGATATATTTTAAAACGCTATTTTCGTCACTTGGGCAGAAAGATCGTCGTTGCTCAGTTATCTTATTCAAATGGCTAATTTAATGTTTCAGGAACCAGAAGACGACAAGACGTCTCCCACGGAAGTCATCACGAATGATGAATGCTCTGATATTGTGCTACAGTCTGAATCATCTGATGAAGAAATCTCTGAGTCTGAACCATCAGACGAAGATACCACCTCAGGAAGTGTCAGTTGCCCACAAGATGAAAATAAGACTGACCTGGTAAGCACAGAGAGCCAAGAGTATTCCTAAGGTTCCCTACACACACCCAATGTTTGAGAAATACTTTCCAGTCATTTACTGATCAGATTCTTCTGAAGTCATAATTAAAGCCTTACCGGTAGCAGTGGTAGGAGTCGACCCGTTTCACATATCCCACATTTTTCACCACGATATCACGTAGGCTATTCTTTGTGGAATTTTCATCATCCTGGAAGGAGCCATGTATTTACATAGCATGGTGGCTAGCACAGTTGATGTCTGCAGATTACACATGTTACCTGCTGGGCCGGGCTGCTTTGGAACCATGTTGCTATCTTGCTGATATATTTGGTAGTCTTCAATCCCACGAAAGTAGATTACCGGTAATTCATGCCTGAACAGCTATATTTTTGATTACATCTTTCTGTTCACTTTACGTAGTAAGGAAATATGTTGAGAGGTGCTGATGACAAAAATGGGAATAGAAAACTGAAAAAAGGGATGATGATGATGATTAGTATTTTAATGGCGCAGCAGCGAAGAAAAAAGGGAGATACCTTATTTGTGTACGGTACGGACACATGTTAATCATTTTTAACAACTGTTGAAAGGTTTTTGTGATGATTATTTGGACACGGTATCTTTGGGACTTATCACTGTCGCAATTAGAGCTTGAGTTGCCCTTCTAAGCCCACTGAAAAGTCCTGCTAAAATGTCAGTTCAAGAAAAACTCCTGTAAACAGTCATTTTAATGCTTTTGTTGCCTTCTGTTTTCAACTTCTGCATTTCGCAGCTTCTGTTGTGTTGACAAATATTTTCGCACAGCCATCATGCATAAGTAATGCACAACAGGGAAACTTTGAGAAAGCATGCTATTTCAAATGGGTGCAACATGGCAAACATTTTAGAAGTTGGATTAGCATTTTTCTTCACTAAGCTAAAGGGTGCTTACGGTTTTCATTTGACTTTTCAGAATGACCTACTGCATGAAAATGCAAAGCTCACACGTGGAGAAGAGCATGCTGATGATCATGGCACATGCTCTGAGGTACTCATCACCGAAACAGGCAACTGAAGGCCTTCTCAAGCTAATTGACTTGCATCTCCCAAAAGACGTCACAATACCACTATCAAAATATAATTTCTTCAGCCTCTTCTGCAAGTCGACAGACTCGGTGACATCGTACCTGTACTGCCCAAAATGCAAGGGCAGTGGCAAATGCTGAGGTTGTGTGTTGCTCGAAATGTAGGACCCATGAAATGCCATCCCAGCTGCTGAGCAGTGGTTCTTATTTTGTGGTGCTCAGCATCGAGGCTCAGCTACGAACACTCTTGGAGCAGTTCGGTGCCATACAAAAAAAAAAAAAAAAAAAAACGAGTGCAAAAATGGGATGTTGGAGACATAACTGAAAGCAGTGCCTATCATCGACTGCCATTATCGGATTATGACATCACGGTGTCATGGAGCACTGATGGTGTGCCGGTGTTTGAGGCCTCGAACTTCTCTATTTGGCCGCTCCAGTTGCAAGTCAACCAGCCGCGCTTCAAAGACAGAGCACAGAACCTGCTCCTGGCTGGGCTCTGGTTTGGTACATCCAAACCTGAGATGAACACATTCTTAGAACCATTCGTCCAAAAATGAATGAATTGGCAGTGACACCATTCTCTTGGATAGATGCTTCTTCCCAGAAGCAAATCTCCTCCAATGTGTTCAGCCGGCCATGTTCTGCTGACAGCCTTGCGCGATGCGCCGTGGCAAACATGAATCAAGTTAATGCTTCGTACGGGTGCCAGTAGTGCACCCACAGTGGACAAGTTGCCAGAACAGGAAAGGGACACTCGAGGGTGTACCCGATTGAAGAAAAGCTGCCCAAGAAGAGGGGTGATGCATCGTTTCGAAGGCATGCTGGGGAAGCCAATGACAGTGGGCAACCTTCCCATGGTTTAAAGGGAGCTACGGTGCTTTTCCAACTAGCTTTCTTCTTATTCCCACTGAATTTCGTCGTGAACTATATGCACGCGGTATGTCTGGCATGTGTGCGGAGCACAGCAATGCTTTGGTTAGCGCACAAGGGAAACGCGCATCCCTATCAGATCGGAGCTAAGGTTCCTGAAGTTGATGAAAGGTTGACAAAAATGAAAGTTGTGTGGGAAACTACACGCCTCTCAAGATCGGTAACAGAATGGGAACACTGGAAAGCCTCCGAATGGAGGAACTGGCTCTTGTTCTATTCGCCGGTGGTATTACATGGACTTGTTCCGAAGAAGTACGTCCTTAACTGGCTGAAGTTTGTGCAAATTATGCACATCCTTCACGGAAAGACCGTCGCTACAGACATGCTCTCTACAGTTCAGAAATAATTACTTTCGTTCCTCCGAGAGGATCAAAGCCTCTATGGTATGACGCGCATCTCTTAGTGCATCTTGTGGACTGTGCTATGGAATGGGGTCCGCTCTGGAGTTTTTCCTGTTTCTGCTATGAGGGTATGAACGCTCAGCTTCTTCGTTTGGTCAATGGTAGACGATATGTTCAAATGCAAATTGTTGAAAAGTGCCTCATCAGGCAGTCACTGCAGCCATTAACTGTCTCTTTTTCCGGGGGCATGTCGCACATGAACTATACAAAAGATTTAATTTCGGATCTGATGCGAGGTAATGAATTACGAAAGTCTGCAAGGGGAAGATCTTGGGGGCAGTAGTCTTCGGCAAAGGGAAACGGCGTGTAAAGAGTGTGAACTTTCATAAGCTCAGCATCCCAAATTTGAAGTTCCGCACTGCAAGGCTCGACAAGTCCCGCAGAAGCAATTCTTACATTTTTGCTGACAAGAAGTTTGGTCCTATTGTTGACATCGTTGTTTGCTGCGAAGTGGCAGGCTCTTGTGACTGTGAACAACAGATCATGTTTAAAATCCAGGTCTTCCAACCGAAGAAAACTTTCTTGGACTTCAGCACGAAATATGTGGATCTGTGGAAGTGGTTCCGACCAGTGATAAAGTATCTGTGAATGCATTTAGTGCCCAAAAGTGCATGGTCCTGAATGTGATGGACAAGACTTTCTTGAGCACTATTCACGCGCAGTGGTTCCTGGAATGTTTGTAGTTCAGAGAGGGGTTCAGACATTTCAAACTTTTTCGAGAAACTTTGATAAGCCCTCTCCGACATCTGTCTTTTGTTATGAACAATAGACATGTGTGCGATTATCTTCTGAGGTGTGTATCTTGCTGTTTGGTGACCATATTCTATCCAGTTACTTTGACAAAATCTCCAAAATGGATGCCCTTTATTTTCATGGCTCCTCCACTTCCTTCATCCTGAGCCATCTTGTACTTTCAGTGTGTTAGCTAGTAAATGCCAACTCAGATCGCACATTGCTGTGTGTGTCATCATTAACAGTATATCATTATCATTAACAGTGTCATCATTAACAGTATACTATTGCATATTCATTCGGCAGAAGGATTTGACGTAGAAGACTGGGGGGTTACTAAAGTTGCACAAGGAAGACAAAAGTTTAGGTGGCTAAACAGAAGAGAGAAATCAATCCGATAAATCACACCGGTATCTTAACTGTTTTTTACTATTATTATTTAGCATTATATCAGAATATAGACATCAATATAGGCATGTAAGTCACCACTGAGCGATGTGAGATGCTTTTCCTTGCTTATGAAAATGTAACTGAAATTTGATACAGAGCAGGTTGAGAATGCATTGGTGCTGAATTCATATTTCTCTATACAAAACGTATAGAATTTCCTAGGTAAAACTCCTATTGAATTTTAATGCAGTTCCCATATACTAGATAGACAAGGTAGATATTAGATAAATCCCGAATAGGAGCTGGAGAATAATTTTTATAAGGGTTGAGATTCGACTGTAGGAAAAAGCAGTCAGAAAGACTCAAAATATATTGCTAGGATGGGATTTGCGGTAGGTCTGCATCCTGAGCTCCGTCATCAAGGCCTGAGATATCGGCAGTAGCAGACGCCACTGATCCTGTTCAATCTCTGGCGTTGTCCTCCCGGTCGCGATGTACATCGTGTGCTCCGCACTCCATATTTATTGCGGGCTAGTTATGCTGAGAGGGAACCTTCCGTTTTGCGATCACATGTAGGCCATAGCATGGACTATATAACTACAAAATATGAAGGAAATCGGAGGTGGGGCTTTTGAGAAACGAGAGCCCAAAAAACTCAATTTTTGAGAACATAGCTGTACTCTACACCGCCTTGCAGAAATGCGACAAAGTACAGACATGTAAATTTGACATCAATTTAAAGAGCACGCTTCGAGCTACACGAGGGTACATCATACAGGGTGTTCAAAATTAAGCTTTCACTAGCACTTTATGAATAGGCGAACAAAAGAAAACTGGTGCTATTTTTCTGTTCCTTGAGTAAGAAACAGGTGCTACATAATTAGCAGCACCTGTTTCTTACACAAGTAGCGTAAAGTTATCATTCGGTTTCCTGTCATCGCTGTGTTTGCGTAGCTCTTATGAAACCTTAATTTTGAACACCCTGTATATCTGGATGGCATGTATAGGAGGAGTGCAGCAGAAAGACAAATATGACCAAAATGTGAATTTTGTTGCAACTTTGGCAATTTTTAATTGAGGATCAAAGTATAATGCTGTGCTGTTTGTAGAGTGCTGTTTACGAACACTGCAAGTTGTTGTACCTGCCATACTGTGCAAAAAAAAAAAAAAATCAGTAGTTTGGGACCTTCCGATGGTGAGGACTACAGTGTCAAAGTCGGTCCGTCAGAAAGCTCCGTCGCCGAGTCAATTTCTTTGGAATTTTTTTTTTTCTGGCAAACCACAACACATAGAGCCAAAATATTCATTGCCCCTCTGTGTATTCGTGTTGCGCTACAACATATATTTTTTCAAAGGAAATCGGCGATGGTGTCCGGACCACCCTGCCTGAGTTGAAATGGAATCACCCACTACGCATACCCTTTCCCTAGTGTCACATGATACTAGCAATACCCATGTGCGTGTGTAGCTTCGGTATTATGTGGTGCAGTTATGTGATAATAATTTAAAGCATCGATTTTGTAGGCTTGCCTACCTACCACATGCAGGGAGCCATCATTCATTTGTTATAAAAATTTAGTTTTATAACTCACAAAGACCTCTTGATATATGATATGAAATACACTATTGGGTACTTGTAGAATTTCGGCTCTGAATTATTTGCATACACACCATGCTTCGTGTGACTGACTCGTCTGGGTGTTCTTTTTTCCAGAAACCATAGCTTCGCAGGGCAATGTGACGTATACAAGCAAGTGCACCAGATTTTTTATGTTGACGACATGGAAACAGCTTTGAGTGAGTGAGTGAGTGAGTGAGTGAGTGAGTGATTGAGGTTTTTCTGGCGCATGAGCGACTACGGCTATTATGCGCCAGGAAACAGCTTTGTGGTAGGACTACGCTTTCATACTTTTTATATTATTGGGCACTCGTTTAAATTACTCTTTTTTTTTACCACTTATCGCATGCTTTCGGCTTGGTGATGCAACTTTATATAAACGCATGTGTTTTCACGCTTAAAGACCACTCTCGCGAGAACAAACAACAGCAAACAAGCGGGTCAGCGTCTGGCGTCAAGCCTGAGTGCTCCCCTTGAGGTTGTTCGAATAGACCGGAAGATCGCTGTTTTAGACATAATTAGCAGAGTTTTGTGTGTTTTTCCCCTATGCATGCTGCTTTCCTGTTACGTAATACACTACATTTCTGTTCTTGACAGTGTTCATAAACCTCTGTTAATATACAATAATCCTATAGAGCCAGGGTTTGAGATATGGCTGGAGGCAGCGCAGAACATACATTTTGAAGTACACTGCCGTGCTTCCACTTAAAACACCGTGACATGAACAGGTGAGATTTTGTTTCTTTTTTGCCTCACGCATTGAGAATTTGTGGCAACTAGAGGATAAACGGGGCGTGTGTAAATAAAGGGTATATAAACGTGTGTAGCAGCACCTGCACACAACTGTAAATAGACAACCATGGCAGCGTCTGTATAGCCCATCTAAACTGCATGAAGTCAACGCTTGAGTCTGCCTGTTAATTTCGTTACTCTCGGTCTACATTTGTAAATTTTTCTGCATTTTTTTATGTTTTTAGTGCCATATTACTATGACGCAAGAGTCTGTGTTCATAACTGCGGCTAGTGCTTAAGTTAAGTTGTATTAGAGCTGCTGATACTACGGAACAAAAATAGTGTAGTCCATAGCCTACAACACTCCTTCCACGCCATCGGCCGCATATAGTTGCGACCGCACGCAGAGAGCTATCCGAAACCTGTTGTGAATATGAGAGAACTTATGTTCTGAGGCTGGAACAACATAGAAGGGACAATCACATACAAGGCCTCAAGGCCTCTCATCAGTTCTCTCATGTTCAACATTTGCCGCTTGCGTCGATCCCTGTCGTATGAATGTGTGTATGAGTGTGCAAAAATGTAACAGTGAAAGGAGGATGAGTGAGAGAGAGTGACTGGTTTGTCCCTTCAGAAGACGCACCCTGGAAGTCGCTGGGAAGGCATGTTAGCTCAGCTCAGTTGGTAGAGCCCTGGACCGGTAATCCAGAAGATGTGGGTTCGAGTCCTACAGCTGGCTAACCTTTTCAGTGACTTTCATCTTTCACTGCTGTGAATGAATGTGAATAACATTAGGGCTGAACCGAAACGAACTGCTATCATTTTATTCCAGATCTGTTTCTTCTAGTGCTGCTAGGAAAACTGGAATGGAACACAAAGCCTCCGGTTTGGCTCGTTGGCTGCTAGTATAACCCTGTCTGCGTCTTTATCGCACTGCCCATCATGAATGGGTGCGCTGACCAACATGCCCTACAACTTCTCTTCCCTTATATATATATATAGATTATCCTAAGCTGTACCAGCTACCCCGCTCAGCTGCTCTTTCCTCAGGCTCCCACTCCTGCAGTGAGGAACATGTTTTATGCGAATTTCTTATTCTGCATCTTCAAGCGTTGTTTACCTCCACGTAGCTCACGAAATTACAGTATGGTGCCTGAATTGTAAAGTTCATTGTTCATGTCACGCATAGTAGTCTTATTGGACTGCGTGCGAAGTCTAGCGGTACATGCACCAGCCCAATTTGACAAAAAAACTAAACAATGCAGAGGGAAATACAAGGCCAGTGTGGTAACCTGAGGAGCTCCATGGAAAGAGCTCGACTAGATAGCCTAAGGAAAAAAAAAAAAAAAACGCTGCTGCCTAACATTTCTAATAGGCTATACCTGTGTTTCAGCTCCTTCTGTCAGATGGCTGCACGGTCGAACGCGGCGTTCCAGACGACTTCGTACAGCAGTCTCTGCATTCAGTTCCACTTGTTCACTTGGTTTCGATGTAGTCTGCAACGCCGCATTCGATGGTTTCGCCATCTGACGGAAAGGAGCTGAAACACTTGTATAGCCGATTGGAAATGTTAGGCAGCGCCGTGTTCTTCTTCTTTTTTTTTTCACAATTGATCCGCAGAGAAACGGACCAAGTGACAGTATCGGCATTAAATTTTGGGGCATAATACGTCCTTTTAGATGTACTTTAGCTTCCCGACGCTGTTTCTTTTCGTGTTATCTTCTTATACAAACTCCGAAGTTTATCTTGGCGAACCCTTTATATTTAATCGTGAAAAAGACTGCCAAAACATTGACCTATTCTTCCTATTTTGCGGACAGATACCACTTGTTAGACGAGCCCTGCGATGACCCCCATTTTTATTTATGCTTTGGGCTGCGGGGTGTTCCAACACAAATAAAACGCTTTTTTACGAATTACTTGCACAGCGTGTGTAATCCATTTAATCCATGTACTTAATACATGTAATCCATCCCCACAGCTTTCATAAATCCTCCTATAGTCTCGGGAAAATAGAGCCCATCAGAGAGTGAGTGTAAAAGCGGCCTGTGAGCTGAAAAGTATTTAAAATATAGCGTGCATGGGGGATATTCTGACGTCATGCAAAGACAGTGCTATTGCTGGGTGTCCGAAGTTGCTTTCTCCGACTATTTTGGACGACACGCCTCGCAGACAAGATATTTTGCGTGATGTCTCCCCAGGGACTCTTTGGCGGCTGAAACCGGGATGGGAGCCACATCAACTGCCATCTCATTGCTCCTTTTAACCCGTACCCATTATTAACAGGGCTCGATGTTTGGTTGCATTTTTCACCATCTTTTTTTTTTTGTGTGTGTGGGGTGGGGGTGGGGGGGGGCAGAGGGGGCTGGGGAGGTGTTATATTTGCATTGATTTAGGTGCACACTTTTCTTGGAGGGCGTAATGCTTATGCTTCCTTCCATATTTGTTAAGCCAGTTTTTATTCTTCGCAGGTAACCAGAATTCACGAACGCCTCTTCTGATGCCGGTATTGCCCGATAGCAGAACGACACGTAGGAAAGCCAACTCAAAAGATAAGCAATACGTGAGGAGGAGAGGATGTAAAGAGGTGCGGCTATACGAGAAAGGGGAATTTGCACATTCGATATCGATGGATATCGAGCACGGGGAAGCCTTACAACTACAGCGTAAAAACAAAACCCAACTGAACTGTGCAGGAGCACAGACGCCGAACGCAGAGTGCAAATGTGATTATTAATCATCCTGAAAACTTTTACCAAGCTTTTCCGTTGCTGTACTGCTGTCCGGAAGCCTGAGCTCCAAGACATAGCGTGAGGGACACGGTGATTGGCACGCGTAATGCGGGGTCTGATCTACGGTGATAAAGTGTGACTGGGTTTCATCAAGGGTTCTCTAAACTTAGGACTAGTCCACGAATGTTTGCATCGTCTCTTGGCGACGCAACGCGAATTCTATAATGTTAGCCAGTGTTGGCAAAGAAGATTTCACAATGACCGGCGTCCAAAGACGTCTGTTCTCATTTCAGATATTAGCGAGGTTTAGTATATCGTACACTGTCCGCTTTAGCGTACGTAAGGGGGTAGCGTGGTGGTTCTGCGCAATGCGCAAAGGTCCCAATGTTCTGTGCGTGCGCAGAACCACCAGCGCTGCCCCTTATGTACGCAAAGGCGATAGTGTACAGTATACTAAAACTTACTATTAATGTGCGTTAGTGAGACTGCGCGAGCGTGCCAGCTTCACAGGCGCAGCTGGGGGGGGGGGGAGGTTGACTGTGTGAGAAATTTTATGCGAAAAGAAAAAATAATAATAGAAACAGTGATGAAGGCCACTGTCTCCACAGCTTTACCCTCTACGTAGTATACCAGAAATTGGCCCGCATTATAATAGCGAGTGTTAGTAGAGCGGTGATAACGTCACCCTTAACGTGCCTACCGGAACCAATGACAGATGCAGGGTGACCCAGAATATTATGTGTCGATAGGATGTGGTAGACGCAGTAGCCCACACTCTTTAAAAAAAGGTGTACTTTAACTCCTTTTTCTTGCAACACGTATCACTCCCCTTTGGAGAGTTCAATTACTCTCAAAAAGGAGTCTCCTCACTCCCACTAGGGAGTAACATTACTCCCTTACTCCCTACCGGAGAGTAATGTTGCTCTCCGCAAGAGCAAGTAACCGGGGGTCGACGGTTGCGACACAGTCGTGACAATAGGCAGGCTGTACCGCAATGTACCCAGAATAAGTAATATATGGTTTAGTCTGGCCTGCTCCATTGTAGAGCCTAAGTAGGTTTTGACCCGTCGGAGGCATGAGAAGGTATTTCTGACGCGGAGGAGGTCGCAGGTATTGTGGATACAATTCGAAAAAGCTTAACAAATTCTGCAAATAGCATCCTTAGTGGTTCACCTTCCTTTCCTGACGGATGCTCTTTCACGTCGTGAAATGAAGCAATGGTTCGGACAGGCTGCTTTGCAATGTCTATTAGCATGTAACGATGAAGGTGGAAGGTGCTTTCTCTCGATGTCTCCTTTATAGAACTCGCAGAAATAAGTGTTGCCAACCTCTTCTGTCAAGAACTTCCCGACTTGCGTCAGGTGAACCCAGATTCCGGGAGGAAACCGAGTGTACAGGTATGTATGCTCTGTGTCAATAACTATACAGAACCGCTGCGGATAGAAACCTTCCTGGGATCTAAACTCGTGTGCTTGCGATCCTTCACCATAACGACGTGATGCTTGCCGCAGCCTTTTCCGAACGCTTGCACTCCCAGCACTTCTGCTTCTTAAAAAAAGTGGCCACATCACCGCACTTATCACTTATTGCGCGCATGCCTCTTCTTCTGCCATGGCATTGCCCCAAGGAAATCGTTGGGTCATAACTACGCTTCGTTGGGTAAAAAAAGTAAATAAATAAAACTCTGCACAGCGACCAGCCGCGACAAAATATGTCAACCGAAACCGATTAATTACAGCAACAAATGACCCGCTTCGGTGGCAGATTTTTCCCTAAAAGGTGTCCGCGGAAGGTCCCAAAAGGGGAAGTACCCATTTTAATGCCGACAGCCTCCCGCTTTAGAAGTTGTTTTTGTACGAAACTAATTAAAATTTTTATTTAAATAATGAGCACCTCCCACTAATGCACACGGCGAGCAGGTTGTGGGAGGTATCGGACAGATACTTGTAAAAAAGAAAGTTCGTCGATTGGTGCAGCCGTTCGGAAATTATTTAGCCCGGGAATTTAACTGAAACACCCGGTATATGCAATGAACGATAATATGTGTTTCAATTTCTCCTCTCCCTTTTTTTTTTTCGGCGCAAACAAAAAGATATGTGTTTGTATCAACTGACAATTGCTTTATCTTCAGTAACTATTTGTGGCATAGCGAGTCCTGGCTAACCTTTCCTTTCCTTTTTTTTCCTTAATGAACATATACCCCATACACCCCCCCCCCCCCGTACAGCATGTGGAGTCCATATTACCACAGCCGTTTATAGGGAGAGTGGGAGAGAGGGAGTTTATAGAGAGAGAGCGACGCCATATTGATGCTGATCGTCGTTGGCGATGCAAGGCGGGAAGACACGTGCGTACATTGTCCTTCGAAAGCCCTTCGTCCTTGAACTCTTTCAGTTTGGCAACAAAGCCTCCCTTATCAGAGGTGGCTGTGGGTCATAAGCCGGTTATCCCTGTAGATTGCATTCATTGCGACAACAAAGCTGACGGACAGCATCAATATGGCGCGCACCAGATGGCTGATAAGCGGATTCTGCTTAGATTCAGGTTTTTTGGGCGGCGCAACGACGACTCTGAGGTCAAAATAGGTTCCACCCACGAGACGGCAAAGGATCAAAGAATGGCGAAACTCTCCCTATAAATGGCTCTGCATATTACCTGTGGCTAACGCACTCCGCACAGCAAGTGGAGTTCGTATCGCCTATGCTCTGCGTACACCACACAGCATGCGGAGTCCGCGTGACTTAGGATTATCCGTGGTCTGCGGATTCCGTACAGCGTATCGCCTTCATTGTCCTATAATTCTCTACACCTTCTGTACGGTCCAACTTCTTATGCATTTTTCTAGTAGGGTTAAGTTCAACTTATTAAGCAGTATACAAAAGGACATGTATGGTTTGTTTATTTCTTACTCACTTTCCCGGGCCAAAATCCATTTCTAATTTCTATTCTTTTTTTTTCTTTTTTCAGCTCAGCTTATGAGGCACTTTGTTACGACCACTATCCCGGTCTCAGTAATCCAAATGTGAATACGACTGACTGGTGGCGCGCGCGATAAATAAGAAAACCTGCTCAAAATTACCAACACCACCAAAAGAAATACAAAAGAGTTCTAAGCATAGCTAGGTGAAGTTAGCTTGCGGTTTTTGCACAGTTCCGCGCATTAGCTTTTTTTGCCTATCACGAATGAGTTCATGTAGCTGCATACCTGTCATCGTCATATGACGGCACCTCTCACTGTCGTCCTTGAGCTTGTATCCCAGCACTTGTTTGCCTACTCCTTTTGTGAGGGTGCTCAGTCCAACTTCGGCTTCAACGCAAAGGTCGTGATATTTTTCCCGCAGCGTCCTTAGTTCTCTCACTTCTTCAGCCATTTGTCGTACACCAAAAGTTCTCACTTTTTCATCCAGAACTGTAGAAAAATGTTCATACAATTTCTGGTCAACATGGTTCAGCGCTTTCAGTCTCTCCCTGACGTGTGGAGTCATTGGAACTTTGTAATCATCCATCCGGGAATTGACTTTAAATGCTACTATGTCTTCCGTCGTCCAGCATGCCAAGTGCTTGAAAAGGATCAGCGATTCATCTAGGCGATCAGCAACCATCACCAGGTGAAACGTCTCGCCGACGGATTTAACGAGTTCATCAACGGCAGTAGCATTGTCGACGTCCTTCGATCGAAATCCAAGGTCAAACGACATCTGGTTGAGTCCAAATCTACCGTAGCCCACCCTGTGTTCCTTTAGCCGTGTGATTATGTCCACATCGTTTACAAAGTCTTCGAGGCACTTGCCCAAATGGGTCTCAAAATTGCAGCACGAAAACAGTGACTCAAATGCTTCTTCTGGCTTTCTAAGCGTCGTGACATACAACGAATCATCCGGCATCATTCGCGCTACTTTCGGTTTGTCGAAGCGCATATGATCTGTTAAGATATTGTTTGACAGGTTGTAATCCCGCATGTCTATGACGAGCGATGGCTGAAAGTGCACGGGATGACCGATATATACACCATAGTCCTTTGACATAACCTTATTTAGTCGATGCTTGAGGATGTAGCGTTGAAGAATATTGTACAACGTGGAACTGGCGCACTTGTGCGTTTTTACATACACGATATTTCTTGCAGGCAGGCATCGGACCATATTGGAGATCCAGTTTGGGCAGTAGCATGTTATGGTGGACCTGCGTATGTGAAAGGGACATGATGGCATCATTAGTGTCAAGTATGATAAAAGAGAAGCATTGCGGCACTGGAGGAATTAGTGGACTCATGCAGTACTTCGACACAAAGTATCGAAGTGTTTGTCTACACGATATACCCGTTAGCTTTTGCGAGATGAGCCACAAGAAGCAACCAAGTAAAAAAAGAAAAAGAAAACTCTTACCGCTGCTCCACTTACAACTGTATCTGTGCCCTAAGGTGAACGCTAGGCACTTCGTTTTTCGTTACTCCCCTCTGTTCCGTTTGTCTCTGTCAGGCGTGTCCTACTACTCCCATTCCTACTACTCGTCCTATTACTACTCCAATAGCAAGTCCTATTCCAACATGCATGCATCCTGCACAAATGCTTGTTAGGGAAAGCCCCCCTCCCACGAAACCCCCACCCACGTGCGAAACACACTTGACAGGACCCCGCACACACAATTGATGACTTCCCTTCGGCGACCTCAACGCACTGCAATTTCCCTTCCCCTACCGCTGTCAAAGCACTCGAAAGTAAGCGTTTTCTGTTTGACCAGCTCATTATATCTTTTCACTTGAAAAAGAACGGTCCACCGTTCGAAACGTCGTGCCTATGTAATTTCTAAATGAATTAAATGAAGTCATCTCAAAATATTCCTTTTGTGAAGTTTCCTTAGGTGGTCCTTTGTGTGAACTTATTTCTTCTGTGTATTAATACGGCGCCGTCTGAATCTTCAAGACCTTCGAGAATGTGTAGGTATATCACTTTTTCCGAGCAGAAATCATAAATCAAATCAAATGCTAAAATCAAATAAGAATCAATCAATAAATCAAAAAAGAAATCAAATGCTATACAGGGTGTCCCACCGAAAAAGGGCCAGGGGCTAAAGAAAAAACGGAGTGCTCTACACAAATGGAACCAACTGTACGTGCTTGGCAGTTGTGTGGTCCATTCAAAAATATTTTTTTTCATCGCCCCTTGTCAATTAATTAGCGATAATTAATTTTCTAACTTTTTAATTATCGGTTTTAGCTCTCAGACGTCAATGGGGAAGTTGTAGTACATGTCAAAAAAGACACAGTTGAAGTGGTTCGAGGTCACTATGGCTTGTGGTTTCGTTTTTTCCCGGGTTTAAAAGTTGGTTTCAGATGCCGGCTGACCGCAGATCGCTGCCCACAATCCGGCAACTGCGCGCGACGATTCCAGCGCCCTCCGGCGTACATTGACTTTGAGATTAGCGCTTGGAGACCATCCTTGGGCCACGTCACACAAGAGGAAGATATTTCACCTGTTTCACGGCACACCTATCAGAGTGCACTGCAATCGTCGCGCGCAGGTGCCGGATTGTGGGCAGCGATTTGCGGTCCGCCTGGCATCTGAAACCAACTTTCACACCGGGAAAAAACGAAACCACAAGCCATAGCGACCTCGAACCACTTCAGTTGTGTCTTTTTCGACATGTACTACAACTTCCTCATTGACATGTGAGAGCTAAAACCGATAATTAAAAAGTTAGAAAATTAATTACCGTTAATTAATTGACAAGGGGCGATGAAAAAAATATTTTTGGATAGACCACACAACTGCCAAGCACGTACAGTTGGTTCCATTTGTGTAGAGCACTCCGTTTTTTCTTTAGCCCCTGGCCCTTTTTCGGTGGGACACCCTGTATAGCATATGCTGAAGGGCAATCCTTAGGAGGGCATCAGCAAACTCCTAAGACAAGTCCACCTCCTGAGGATTAAAACCTCCTGCGTCCTACAAAACGATTAAAAGAAAACAGAAAATGCAACACAAGATAAGGGCAGCTCCGATAGAGTCACCCAATACATTTGTTTTTGTTTTGTGTCCGCGAGTTAAAGCTCGTGTTCGACGAATGAGGCGGCGCTGTGCTCTTTCACCCTCTCACAATGGGGATGAAGGAACTACGCGTCTCCGAAGACGAATAATGAACAAAATAAAGAAAAAAAAACGGTGTTCCTTCACGAATTTTTTTGCGGACGATCTACCGAACAGATTTTTGTTGTGAAAACGACCACGATATCAGGTGGCCGAAAGGAACAGATGTTCTCATTGGGACTACTCCGTAGCTTTTATAATTAAAAAGTTAATGATTGAAAGTTAATTAAGACATTGTCTTAGGATTTTGCTAATGCCCTCCTAAGGAGTGCCCTTCAGCATATGCTATAGTGCGATTGATTTCATCTCTGAAAACGTGATATATATACAGGGTGTCCACGCTAAGTGTGAACAGACTTTTTAAAAATATATATAACACTTTTTCCTAGATGAAATCAATTGCAATATAGCATATGCTAAAGGGCACTCCCTAGCAGGGCATTAGCAAAGTCCAAAGGCAATGTCTTAATTAGCTTTCATTAATTAACTTTTTAATTATAAAAGCTACAAAGTTGTCCCAATGAGAACATCTGTTCCTTTCGGCCACCTGATATCGTGGTCGTTTTCACAACAAAAATCTGTTCGGTAGATCGCCCGCAAAAAATTCGTGAAAGAACGCCATTTTTTTCTTTATTTTGTTCATTGCGCTTCTTAGAAGACGCGTCTTTCTTTCACCCCCAATGTGAGAGGGAGAAAGGGCACACTATCGCCTCTCGCGTCCTGGAAAAAGATTAAAAGGAAACAGAAAATGCAACCCAAGATAAGGCCAGTTCCGATAGAGTCACCCGATACATTTGTTTTTGTTTTGTTTCCGCAAGTTAAAGCTCATCTTCGACGCATGAGGCGGCACTGTGCTTCTTCCCCCTCTTCCGTTGGGGATGAAGGAAATACGCGTCTTCTAAGAAGCGCAATGAACAAAATAAAGAAAAAAAATGGCGTTCCTTCACGGATTTTTTGCGGGCGATCTATCGAACGGATTTTTGTTCTGAAAACGGCTACGATATAAGGTGACCGAAAGGAACAGATGTTCTCATTGGGACAACTTTGTAGCTTTTATAATTAAAAAGTTAATTAATGAAAGTTAATTAAGACATTGCCTTTGGACTTTGCTAATGCCCTGCTAGGGAGTGCCCTTTAGCGTATGCTATATTGCAATTGATTTCATCTTGGAAAAAGTGTTATATATATTTTTAAAAAATCTGTTCACACTTAGCGTGGACACCCTGTATATATCTATATGTTTACACTTTGACCGTCCACTCCCAGCCGAGTACAGCTGTGTCGTCCTACTTGGGACTCGTCAGCCCGGCGTAGGGAAGTGACACGGTCTTGGGTTGGCACTAACAGTGCGTCTCGGCGAGACGTCAATGTTCCACGGTGACGGCGCTACCTGTGGAGGCCGCAGTGCAAGCTAGCAAGCACATATACAAAGGGAAAATAGCCGAAGCTCCGTAACTGCACGTTGAGCATATGTTTACAGTTTGACCGTGCACTTCCAGCCGAGTACAGCTGTTTCGTCCTACTTGGGACTCGTCGGCCCGGCGTAGGGAAGTGACACGGTCTTGGGTTGGCACTAACAGTGCGTCTCGGCGAGACGTCAATGTTCCACGGTGACGACGCCACCTGTGGAGGCCGCAGTGCAAGCTAGCAAGTACATATACAAAGGGAAAACAGCCGAAGCTCTGTAGCTGTAGTAAAATCCCAGATGGACTTTTGTGCTTCTGATTTGATGAAAGCTGAGCAGTTCTCCGACTTCCCTTGGGATTTCTCCCGCTTGCGAGAAAATCCAGTTACGGCGGTCGACTGTGAGGGTTCCGTCCTACTGAGGTAATCCACAGAGCCATTGGACGATGGAAACAACTGCAAACTCTTCTCAACAAGATTCTCGACGCGAAATTTTGATTACGTAGTCGAGAATTTCGCGCTTCGGTCAAGTAGCATTCACGCCAACCCGTTTGTTGCTTTTACTATAACAACAACAACTTTATTTTCGACCTTGGAGAGTGGGGAGTTTCATCGCCACAGGCGATACTCTACCCCATCACCAGTTGCCAGTGCAACTGCGGGGGGCGATTGAGCAACAGCGTAAACAGTGGTGGTCGTCTCAGCCCACAGCTGTAGAGGAAGAGGACGGTACTTTGTGTCCGTGTGCATATCGTGCGATTGCCAGACTTGTTGCCCGGCTTGTTACACGATAGCGCATATATATACGAAAGAAATGTGGTCGGGAAACCATGAAATTAAATAGGTAGTTGAAACAAAGTAGAGGCAGACAACGAAGATGTAGGAAGTAAGGGAATAGGGGGCGGGAATAGGGAATAGGGGCGCGGCTGCGTCGCCTAGCAACGGGACGCGAATTTCTGCCTTCGCCGCCGGAGAACAGCGGGCAGTCTGGCCAGCTCGCAACCGAGGAAACCGGTTTTGGAGGGAGGGGATTCAACATGGACGGCGCATTCTTCGAAGGAGAAACCACGTGACACGATCGGTCGAATCGCAAACACCGAAGGGCGGCTCCGGCGTGGACAAGGAATGCGATAGTCTGTACCCCTATTTAGTGACTCTAGGCTCCACGAATGGGCACTTGTTCGCTGCCTCCAATTGAAAGAAAAGAAGGACAGAAGGTCGCGTCCCTTTCAGGGACCATCGTAATCCCCTCATGACCGTGGCTTTCGTGCGCGACCTTGTTCGTCCCTAGCTTGGAGTGAGTTCAACTTAGTTCAACTCTACCAAATTGGTTGCTCTGTCGAACACTATGACGTCATTTGTTTACAACCAGGGAGATGTCTATACGTCGACGTTTCGGCGGAAGCTCCGCCTTCGTCAAGAATAAGGGGTGACGATGTTGACATTTGTTTTGTAGTCTTCCTGCGTAATAAACTACTGTTTGTACATGAAAGAACTGATGTTCTGAGGCTGGAACAGCATAGAAGGGACAAATACATACAAAGCCTTTTCAGTGACTTCCATCTTTCATCGTTTACTGTTTGTAACTTCTGTAAAATCTGTTACCGCGTCTTTTTCCTGTTACGGCGTATATACCTCGGCGTATATACCTGTGTATACATATATACAGGGTACTTCACGTAAGACTGACCAGAATTTTTATAAAAACCCTATGAGAGCAGCATAGATGCTGTTTTTGCAGTTGAGTTCTACGGCCAGGCGGACATCCTCTCGAAGAAAGTTTTCAGCTACGAGATGACTAATTGACTAAAATTCATTACTTAACTTATTAATTAGAGAATTTCGGTCAAAAGCGAGATGGCAGATTGAGGCAGACTATCCTGGTTGCAAGCCATTTCACGTTTAACAAATCCTGAAACCCGCGCGTGCGTTAAGATATCCATCCCCGAACTTTGATATGCAAATGAGCCGAAACCGGCGACCGGGCACGCGGGGAGTACAGCGCTCATTTCACGTCAGAGGGCAACATGATTTGGAGCGGTGAAGATAATTGGAGTAGGTGCCGCTCAGCTGGACAGATAAACCGTTTTCCGCTCCGGATAAACCTCTGTCGACGTGGGTGATTCGCTTCTCAGGCGCGCATTTTCGGTTTCGGCTCATTTGCATACAAGAATTCGGGGATGGATATTTTAGCGCACGTGCGTGTTTCAGGATTTTTTAAGCGTGGAATGGTGTTCAACGAGGATAGTCTCCCAATCTGCTATCTCGCTTTTGCCCGCAATACTTTAATTAAAAATTTAATTAATGAATTTCAGGTAATTAGTCATCTGGTAGTTACATACTCTCTTCCAGAGGATGTCCGCTGGCCGTAGAACTCAACTGCAAAAACAACATCTATGCTGCTCCCATAGCTTTTTTTATAAAAATTCTGGTCAGTCTTACGTGAAGCACCCTGTATACACAATATATATACAGGGTGTTTCACAAAACGTGTCATTCGGACCTGATAAAAAAAACGGGGCGACGGAAAGATACGGGGTCAGCGGCATTTGTATTGCAACTAAATTCTAAATTTGCCACTTTTGCAAAAATATTTTCGTTTGATCTTAATTATAAGCAACTGAATTGCTTTAGTTGAACTCCAAAATTTCCCAAGTGAACCTAACTTTTTTTTTTTTTTTACAGATTTAGAGAGCCCGTAGCGAACTTAGTCAGATCCACCGCGAAATCCGCTCGATATTGCAAATGGAACTGCCCCTAAAAAGTCCCGATATTGAGGCTTCAAAATTTCGGGTATTCAACGGCGCACCAAATCAGTCGCAAAGATGCGCGGAGAGGAGGACATGCTCCTTTCCCCATGAAAGATAGGTCAGAAAAACAGGAGAGGGGAAAAGGGAAGGGGAAGCAGCGTTGAGAATGTTTTGAAGGTTTCCAATGGCAAAGCAGATCGCATGAGTTCGTTTCTAGTTCGTTTCTGATTTTCCCTTTCTTTTTCTCTCTTTTGTGGCAAAATCTGTCTGGTTATGAATCATACGTACCTCCACAAAATGTCTTTCCGCTAATCAGTTCGCTCTGAGATCTCTTTCCCACAATTCGTTTAGTTTCGTCGGCACATTTCTGCTATTGTTGGGTGACGTTAGCCAATGACTTCACAGCACAACGTGCGTTTAGCCTTGGAGATTCCGTCGGCGCCAACCTGGCTCTCTTCTCGACGTGAAAGTCGCAGCTAGCCATGTGTTTGGGTGGAAATAATCTACCGGTACAAAGACAGGCAGGCTTTCTTTTTCTCCTTTTTTTGTTTGTTTAGAGAGCAAAAGTGGCACAGGAAGATTTATTAGTGACATAGTGACATGAGAGCTCGCCATAAATATGTCGATTGCTTCTACCGCGCCATTAAACAGGTTTACTTTGCCCAGCCAAAGCCAACACGGATAACAATAAGAATAAATGAATATAACGAAGGCAGATAAATGATCAAAAAATGTCTAAACAAACAACATGGGTCCCAATATTGTTGTTCGACGGGAAAGTGGGCCCACGCCTAAAGCTGTTCAAAATGACCCCCAACCACACCAATGCACAGCTGTGCCCGGCGCACTACGTCCCTCGTTGCCTTTGATACTTCTCTTCGAGGGAGCGATCTGCAGAAGGCAGTGCTCCTTTCCTGCAAGTCATGTGGTGATCAGGGCTCGTCCTTGTATACCTCTTCCTTGATACGGCCCCATAAATAAAAGTCCATCGGAGTCAAATCCGACGATCTTGCGGGCCACGGCACTGGCCAGAACCGGCCTATCCACTTGTCACCGAAGAGTCCGTCCAGGGAGTTGACTACACGTCTGACACAGTGAGTGGGAGCCCCGTCTTGCTGATACCACAATGACAGTCGTTGCGCAATCGGCAGATCATCTACAAAGCACGACACAACTGATTCTAAGATTTCATCTTGGTAGATGTTGCCTGTTAAATTTCGATCGAGAAATACCGGGCCAAATACTTATCCATTGTAGATTTCGGCCCACACATAAAACGACCACAGGAATTGGTGTCGGCAGGCCCGTATCCAGTGTCGGTTTGATCTGCTCCAAAAGCGAGCATTGTGCAAATTATCCTGGGAGTTCCTGGAAAAATGAGCCTCGTCAGTCCAGATGACGTTGTCAACGAGGTTTGGAGTTTCTTCAGTCGTATTAAGGACCCAGTTGCAGAAATCCAACCTCTTGTTGTAGCCCTCGGGCTGAAAATTTTGATGTAGACTAACATGGTAAGGGTGATAACGGTCGTGGTGAAAAATTTTACAGGCTGTGGTTGCTGAAACCCCTGATCTTCTGTTGATGGCTCGTACGCTTACATGAGGTTCCTGGGCGACAGCCTGTCGTACCCTATTCACTTGGCTACTGTCACGTAAGGTGACACAACGGCGATAGCTTTCAGGTGCACGGTTGAAACTTCCAGTAGAGGAGAGACGCAAAAATATCCGTCTGATGGTGCTGGAATTAGGGACTCTTGTGCCTGGAAACATTTCGCCGTATTTTGCGACTCCTTCGTCATAAGTCATATTGGCAACGCCAAGTGCTAAAATCATTCTTGTTTCTCGGTGTTCGAGAACACAGAACTCGCCATCAGTACCACTGCCCCTAATACACCCAAGGTGAAAAATAATTCTGCTAGAACAATTTATCCTCGGATCGGCGTGCAGCACAAGACGCGCCGATAACAAGGCGGGTGACATTCCACCATACGTTGATAAGCGGCAAAAGAAAAAAAAAATGATTCCGCCTCTTATTTTTCGACCTTCTATCTTTCATGGGGGCTTCTTTACGACTGATTTGGTGCGCCGTTGAATACACGAAACTTTGAAGCCTCACTTTCTTGGGCTTTTTTTTTGCAGTTCCATTTGAAATATCGAGCGTATTTCTTGGTGGATCTGACTAAGTTCGCTACGGGCTCTCTAATTCTGTAAAAAAAAAAAAAAAAGGTTAGGTTGACTTGAGAAATTTTGGAGTTCAATTAAAGAAATTCAATTTCTTTTAATTAAAATCAAACAGAAGTATTTTTGCAAGGCGGCAAATTTAGTTGCCACACAAATGACGTTTACCCCGTATTTTTCCGTCGCCCCGTTTTTTTTATATAAAATCCGAATCATACGTTTTGCGAAACACCCTGTATATATATATATATATATATAGGTTCAAAAAAAGACGCGGAAACAGATTTTAGGGAAGTTAAAAACACTAGTTTATTACATGGGGAGACGTTAAAAAGTAAAATGGGCAAGGGGTCGACGTTTCGACAGTGGCACTGTCTTCGTCAGGACAAAAGATGCGTAGCTGATTACACATTTCTTAAATAGGTTTGCTACATGACGTCATAATCGGTACGGGCACGCCACAGGCGTTTGTCAGTGAGTCAGATTCGGGAATATTCCAGAAGGTCAAGTCCGGGTGGTGATGTCATTCGCCGTAGGTCACTGTCCGCTTTGGGGAAAATTCCAGGCAGGGTGAGCGCTGCTTCAAACTTTGCTGAAAAAAAAGAAAAAAAGAAAAACAGAAGGGAAACGAAAAGGAGGAAAGTGTAGCTCATCTAGGCGGCCAAATTTCTTACCGTTGAAAGTGCTCCCAGATCTTCGTTAATGGTTGATTGGAATTTGTAAATGAGATAAGATTCGCGTTGTTCCCTGCACCGATCTGAGCTAAAATTTGACTGGAGAATAAAAAGTGACACGTTATTTAGTGAATGACCTGGTTGTTTGAAATGGCGAGAGACCGGGAGGTTTGGCTTTTAGGTTACCCGCGTGGCAGGTAGGTATGTAGGTTACCCGCGGTGGCACCGCGGGTAACCTACAGGCGCGGGCGCAACCTGCACGATAATCTAGTTAGCTCTAAAGTTAGCAAAGCTGCGCATCCAGGAAACGGCTGTCACCCGTGCGATGGTCGAAGGTGTCAAATATGCAAATTAATGCAAAGCACCCAAGTACTTAAAAGTACTAATTCCAATTTTCCCGTCAAAATTAATGGTGACTTCGACTGTAATTCATCTAACGTCATTTATGTCATTCAGTGCGGCATGTGCCAAGCACAATACGTAGGTCAGACTAAAACATCATTTCGAATCAGGTTCAACAACCACCGATCTGACGTTACCAAAAAGCCAAACCTCCCGGTCTCTCGCCATTTCAAACAACCAGGTCATTCACTAAATAACGTGTCACTTTTTATTCTCCAGTCAAATTTTAGCTCAGATCGGTGCAGGGAACAACGCGAATCTTATCTCATTTACAAATTCCAATCAACCATTAACGAAGATCTGGGAGCACTTTCAACGGTAAGAAATTTGGCCGCCTAGATGAGCTACACTTTCCTCCTTTTCGTTTCCCTTCTGTTTTTCTTTTTTCTTTTTTTTTTCAGCAAAGTTTGAAGCAGCGCTCACCCTGCCCGGAATTTTCCCCAAAGCGGACAGTGACCTACGGCGAATGACATCACCACCCGGACTTGACCTTCTGGAATATTCCCGAATCTGACTCACTGACAAACGCCTGGGGCGTGCCCGTACCGATTATGACGTCATGTAGCAAACCTATTTAAGAAATGTGTAATCAGCTACGCATCTTTTGTCCTGACGAAGACAGTGCCACTGTCGAAACGTCGACCCCTTGCCCATTTTACTTTTTAACGTCTCCCCATGTAATAAACTAGTGTTTTTAACTTCCCTAAAATCTGTTTTACTTGTTTAATTTACAGATCTGGCATCTGCGTCCGTTGCAAACTGTAAACTGTAAATTAATGCAAACTGCTACCAGAGTAGAAAGCACAAATTCTAACTATCGCACAAAAATTAATGGTCTATTTAACTGCATCTCTTCTAACGTCCTTTATCTCCTTCAATGTAATGAGTGCAAGGCCCAATATATCGGTCAAACAGCTACATCCTTCCGAATCCGATTCAACAACCACAGGTCCGACGTATCAAAGAAACCTAATCTGCCAGTGTCTCGACATTTTAGTAAACCCGGCCACTCAATTAACGACATAGCCATTTTCGTTCTGCAATCGGATTTTCCATCCCAACGCCTTAGAGAACAAAGAGAATCGTTCCTGATCTACAAATTTAAAAGCCAGATCAACGAGGACCCCGGCGTCCTCTCAACAGTTCGCAACCTAAATTCCTAATTCTCTCAGAATACATACACTGTTTTGTATCTCTTTCAGACTCCCCGGTTGGTCACCCCAGGAAATCATTGCCCTCCGGCGAAGAACTTGACTGCCTATGATTCATTGTACCCCTTTACCTTTGTTTGACAAAGCACGTGTGCTGCCCTCTCTCCTTGTACATATTCCCCTCTCATTCTTTGCAATTGTCTTGCGTCACCATAGTATCCCACTCCTGTTGAAGACAGCGCTGCTGTCGAAACGTCGAATACCCCCTCTTAGTTTTTAATAAAGTCCCCCTTTTATTCCTTATCCTGTAGAAGCACCGTCTCCACTTCTGATCTTTATTGAACACCTTTATTTTTCGTGGTCAACCGCATTCGTCTATTCCAACTTATATATATATATATATATATATATATATATATAAGTACAGGAAAGGTAAAGAAGGGATTCAGAAGCCTTGAGGGAGAGTTTAAAAAATTTATTACAACTAAATACTTACGTGTCCATCCGTACCCCCTGAATCATCAGCATATATATATATATATACATATATATATTTAGAGAGAGATGTGCGGATGCTTCATGGTTGCACGTGAGGTATATGTTTACAAGTCAAGCGTGCCACAATCCCAGCTGTGGACGGTCGCTTGTTTGCCCTCATCGGCACAGCGTAGGGATGTGACACGCTCGTGGGTCGGCACGAAGCCAGTAAGTACAGATAAACAAAAAGCGCAAACACGCAGTAACAAAAAGCAAGCTGCAGCACTCAGCACGAGCCTGAAAGCCGCACTCGAACTTACACCTCTAAAAAAGGCTCTTATGCCGTCTAAAAACGTAAAATAAGGCTGCAATTTAATGGTGCCGATAAAAAGTAAGGCAACCCCGAAAATGTCGTATTAAGGCATTTCTAGGCATTCGTAGGCCAATGCTTAAAAATCCGCGTCCTACAGTCATAAATCACGAAGGACTCTCATTCCTTTTTTTCCTCGCCTTCAAGCTACCGACATCTTTCTTTCCGCGAATAATAATGTCTGTTTAAGCTGGTTCAATTGTTCTGCTTCAAGGTGTTACCTCATTTATTATTCCTTGTGGTTCACATGAGTGTAGTGTGACAGTACATACTCCAGATTCGAGGCCCCTAATTATCGAACGTGAATTGAAATCAAAATTGAACGTTAAAGCCCTAGGACAGATTGTGTCTTTCGGAGGTCTGGAATATTTGTTTGGCTCAAGTGAGGGAAGACCAGTGACGAAACCAAAATAACGAGAAATTAGCTTTTGGGGCCCGCCAATTTTGAGAGGCGCTCACCGCGTGCGTTACCGCTATCTCTGAATGACGCGGCACGTCCACCAACCGCCTGCCTGGACACAAAATATTTCCTAGACGTGATCGAGCAGCTGAAAGTGTTTATACCAAGGCGTCATTAGTCCCTTGTAGTGTCCACACTCTCCAAGGTCAAAAATAAAGTTGTTGTTGTAGTGTCCACCGGATGAATCATGCGGGCTTGTTGCATTTAATAGTATGGTTACGCGGGGAAAATGTAACGTGCATAGCAACCAGCAACTAAGTTATACATGGCATTCTGGGGTAAACATAAATAAACCCCCGCCACGAAGAGTTCCTTCAGCGACTAAGGACTATCGAAACCAACCGCCATGCAGAATTTTATCTTTCGCTTTCCTGATTTGTTGAAAACAGGAGGCGTACGCCTTTTTGTAGCAGTTTGAATTGACACAAAAAGGTGTATAGGACCTGCTCTTTCCTCAAATCAGAAGCGATATCTGCACCAATCGGCACAGTGGTTGGCACAGAGCGTGTTTGCTGTGAAACCGAACGTCGTTTTAGCACCAAAGCGGAAGCGACGAAAACGACATGTATTAAATTGCATACCAACCAGCGAGTTTACATGAGCACGAAAGAAGACGAAGAAAAGGCACTTTCGTAATGTGACCCCTTCGCTTAATCGCAGCATACCTGTCAACTTTGTCTCTAACGTTTATTGTAGATTGCCAATAACCTAATATCGATGTGCGCGGACCGTGGTATGAAGACCAGCATGTGGTTGAGTATGGGGAAGTAGAGACTGGAACAGGGCATCCTATGGGGCCTGCGACTGAGGTACCCCAATCATCGACAAAAATAAAAAAAAAATAAAATGTTCTCGGTGAGTAGAGTTGGATAAAACGCTAAATAAGTGCTAAGCGCTCTTCAGTACATTATTTATTTCTCGATGAAGTTGAAGCAATGCGTCTCACACACGCCGGGGCCGCATGTGGCATGCAGTCAGCTGTTCTGTGGCACGGCTTCTTTGCCACTAAACGAAGCTACCCTCCCCGCAAAACGTTGAAGAATTGGGAATGAGACCAGGCTTTCAGGCATTGTTATTGCTCTTGCTCACTGTAGTGCTACCCCAGTCCTTGTTGGGAAGCACACACACACACTTGATCACTTCTTGTAGCTCAGGAACTTCCAGTTGAAGATTGACCAAACGCCAGTGAAACACATGTTTATAAAAGCGGTAAAAGGCTCACGGCGCACCCAACAGTGTAAAATATAACAAAAGCATCCATGTTTTGGAGTCTATGCGGACTCGCTCATCGGAATGAAGCTGCGTGTGGCTATCCGTTCCTATTTATGTATTACGGGTGGCTATAACAACCGGGTAGCGTTCCTGGATGTTTTGTTCATAACGTCATCAGTTCATATTGTTTTTTTTTTGTTTTTTTTTAGAAACTGCTTATAAGAACCTTTGGCCAATCTCAGGGGAACTTTGCCGACACTCGTTTGGTAAGTCTTCGGAAAACCCAGGGAAAACATCAGACAGCCCATCCGGTGTTAGGATTCGGACCCACCACCTCTCAGTCTTCAGCACGACCTTGGCTACCACGAACGAACGCGTCGCCTTAACCCGCCCGCCGTGCCTCTGGACACAACACATTCCTAAGCTAGGATCTGATAAATTTCGATGTATGCTACAACTCGCTAAAGTGGAATCACGCTGCATTTGAATGAGGAGATCTCATTATCGGGACACAATTTCTTTGTTTTCTTTCCCAAAGAGGCTGATCTAACTTCGTACCTTTGTACGCAATTTATTTTTGAAGCGCCTAACATTTTCCACGCCATGACCCAAAGGTTGAGTATAACAACCCACGATCGAGGCAACTCGTACATACTGCAGCCATACTTGTAAGGGAGGAATGTGACTTTCGTAGAAATACTTCTAAACCGTTCGATCAGATCACGGAATTTTTTTGTTTGCAGGTACGCTGCGTGTCATGCAGAGATAACGCACGGAGGACTGCCTTGCAGATCGGGCTGGTTCAGACAGCTCATCTTCTGGTTATTTTTGGCTTCGTCACTGATCCTCCTTTCTACTCTCTTTTAAATACCCCCGTAAAATGAAATCTGTGGCTTTAACGAACATTTTGTATTTATTCCGAAAGGGAACTGCCCTTGAACAAGAACGAACAGCGGCTTCTCCATATTTTTCTTTCCTTTCCAATCCAATCCAATCCACGAACAGCGGCTAAAAAACCTCCTGTTGTAGTGATGGCTTGACAAAGCAATGATTTGCAACAAAAAAAGAGAAGAAAAGAAAAATGAAGAAAAATCGTCCGTCGTTATGTAACACAGAAGCCTCTCAAATAAAGGTTTCGGTTCCTTTGTCATTCATCAATGTCTCAGATGAATCATCAAATGTGTGCATCATCTGAGATGATGCACCCGTTTGTTGCATGTTGATCATGAATACCCCGTATATGATGTGCGCTCCTTTCCTAATCCGGCAGTGCAGAACAAACAGAAGAAAGCCTTCCCCACCAAAGAAAGAAAAAAAGACAAGTAAAAGAAAAAAGAAAGAAAAAAGACAAGGAAAACGCTTTATGGCTACGTTGCCTCCAAATAGATGTACCTTTGAATGACTACGTCCTTTTTGTATTCGAGCGCGGTATGCGACTTCCGAAAAAGCCCTCATACTATGTGGAAACTACATACGTCTAAACTATCCAAGAATGAAGTATTCTGCCGTCTAGACGCAACCTGTTCTAAGATGATGTTCTTTTCATATAGAGACTTACCAGTTCAGCAGCCAAGGCGAAATAAGTATAACGGGAAGTAAGAAAAATAGAATCAGGAGACGTCGCCTCGTTACAGAGAATAATACGCTACGAGAACGAAGCACAGAAACATTGCACACAGTCATGACTGCACCTGCACTGCCACTATTGTACCGGAAATATGATAGGACATGCAGAGGGGACGCACGTTGTATGCATCGCACCTGTTGACCTGAAAAAGCGAGAGGGAAAAGTGAATACGCGCAAAAGCTTGGTAAGCCTCTTCGTAAAGCACCATCACTGTTCTTGCGGAACCTTTGTGGCTCCCCTTGAGGGTGAGCCGTGATTCTTCCGGCCGATTCCAGTTCGTTACAGGTCGGATTTGCTCGTAACAACAATCACGTTATGATGCTTCTGAATTGCTGCTAGGGCGCGGGATCCTCGATTAATACGCATACATTATGAAACTGCAACTGTAAGGCAATCATTGTTTTCTTCACTGCTATATTAATCAGCAAGCTTTCCTCAGAGACAAATTTCAGTGTCTTCAAGCATGTGACACAAATATTCTGTATTCAAGAGCGGTGATATGAGACTGGGCCACATAAACATACAACAATAACTATGTCTAATGTATGTTCAAGAAAGTGTTAATAGAATATATAGCACTTGCAGCACCACAGGACGTAGCAGAGTTTTGGTTTTGGCTCTGTTCTATTCCGAAGTCTTATGAAGTTGATCTTCCTGACCTCGAGGCGCGCAAGAAATTTATTAGGCTCTGTCTCTATCATGAATACTTTTGTACCAGTTTAGGGAGACCCAATTTTTTTGTTGCCAGCTGTACGTATATCCCAGCGACTGGATCACCCCTTTGAACTTGAACCTTTCTCATGTAACACCACACATTTTTCTCGCTGATTTTTTCCTCGAAGCACCATATTGCATGCTCTATGCGTGCATATTGTCTTCCCTTGCCACTTAGTCACCACTCATGATATAACTGCTTTCAAACGTCAACTTTTGCATTTTCTCCTGATTTAAGTTACTGTTTATGCACATTATTTTACATATATCCACTATACCTAACTGTAAGTATACGCATACGTGGTCAACTTGCTTTTTATTGTGTGTGTCTAGCAGTAAATATCATGTTTATCTTGTTTCTTGTTTAGCAGTCGGCGTAGCAGTGTAATGTATACGCTTTCATCTTGTTTGTTGCTTATCTTGTTCTTGTTCTGTAACTCCCTCCCTCATGTAATGCGCCACTGGGGTAATTTGAAATATACACATAAATAAATAAATGCAGTCATCAAATTTCGTGTTCAGCGTAGTGCAGCCAGACTTGTGCCCGTTACCAAAAAATAGGAACTAAATACCGTTACCCGTTACTTCAGAAAAAAGAAACTAAATACGTTACTCGTTACCAACATACAAAGGTAACGAGTTCTCGTTACTCACAGGCAACGAGTTACTTTTACGTTACCGCCGCATAGTTAAAGAGGAGCCAACAAACATGCTGTCACTTGCCTTCAACTCATTATTAATGAGAAATTGCACTTGACAAGAAGCTGATACTCGAAATTTACATCAGTGATCTTCGTTCTCTTTCGTGTGAAGACATCTGCTGCAGAAGTGGGGGTGATAGGAGGTTATGAAAACACAAGAACAGACACCGATTTTCGTGCCACCGATCACCAACGGTTCCCAAGAACACACGAGGGGCTGCGTCATAATTTAGGGCGCTCAGAAGCTTAGCAAAGACAAGAAAAGGCTAGAAGTCGAAACGCGTTTTTTGTAGCCATAGTACAATTGGTGCCCATTCTTGGGAAGAAGGAGTGATGGTCGGAGATTACGGAAACAAGAGGAAAGACAAGGGCTTTCGTTTAAGACGATTCAGAACCTCAACAAGACATCCAGCGAGGGACTGCAATAATACTTTGAGTCACACGTGGTCGTGGGTCACGTAGGTCCACGCTTTGCGCCACGTGGAGTACCGAAATGTGCTCCCCCGCGCAGAAGAAAAGGAACGAGTAACGTGAGTAGCGAGTTACCAATTTTTGTAACAGATTCCGTTACTATTACCATTTTTTTAAAAAGTAACTGAATCGTTACCTCGTTACCAAAAAAAAGTAACTGTTACCAAGTAACGAGTTAGGCACAACTCTGAGTGCAACAACACGCAATGTCTCCATACCTCGATAGTATCCACACAACAGCCACAAGACACTATGCACTTCATGATCAGTCCTATCACACTGCCAAATGTCTATGGAAATTAGACAGGCTACAAAGAGATTATATCAGGAAGAGATACTGGGATGGTTGATATCATGCCAGTGGATAACACGCCTGAATTTCTCCATATGGACTCGCAACGAACATCTAGCATGTTGGTTGCTCTTACTGTATAATGTCGGGGGTGCTTACAGTGTATCACAGGAGATGACACTCATAATAAGCACCAGCACTGCTTATACTTTGTTTTTGAAGATGCACATTGACATTCGGCCATCCGAGCGATCTCTCCTCCCTTGGATTGGTATATGGATTTTGTCCAGTGGCATGTCGATGTCACTCTCTTTGACCACACTTTGACGGTTGCCATGCAGAGTTCGCGATAAAACAAACCTCCGTCTTACAAACCCAACTGCCGCATTTCTTGGCCCCGGACACGTTACGCCGTTTTCTTTACTGACAGTGCATTTAAAACGCCAATTTAGCTGAATTTTTACCAGTTCGACTCCGCATTAGCGCAACATCACCTACCGCAACCACTCTTTAAACTGGCGACGTTGAACCGACGCTAAACCAGATCCTTCCCTGATTTAAAATACGCCCCATTCAAATACATGGGGCTTAAACCTCCGGTTTAAGTAGCTTGGGAGGATGATCGAAATGGAATATTCGAGCCACATATTCGTCCCATCGTGAAAAATCCCCCAGGCAGCACAAACCCTCGGGGAAAGAATGGGAACGCAACGGGGGCTTCGGCTCCTGAACGGGCGTGTGTGTGTAATTGAAGGTTTTATGGCGAAAGGGCTGCTTCCTGAACAGGCGATAGTTGATGATGATGATGATGATTGGGAGTTTAATGGCGCATTGACAACAAAGATCATAATGCGCCATAAACTGAGGTATGATTGAGACAGTGGTGATGTTATGATTATTTAAGAGTCAACACGATGACTAATAAAAGATGAGTGTATACGTGTAAGACTACAGAAGGCTAATAACGCCAACGTCTCTCAGGAAATCAAAGACGCTTCTAAAAGGGACGAGAGCCTCGTCACCAAGCAATAGGGCTGGGTGAAGAGGTAAGAAGTATTTATAAAATTCTTTGAAGTGATATTTGCGATGGATTTCATGATGTGTGCATGTGATGAGTATGTGTACAACAGACAGGAGCTGACCACAGTGCGCACATTCAGGTGGCTCCTCTCCCCGAAGTAAGAACCCGTGTGTAAGGTAAGTGTGACCTATACGCAACCTCGCTCGTAAAGTGCACAACAGGCGGTTTTCCAGCCGGTCTCCTGTATCCTGAATTTGAGGTTTAATTAAGTGGAGCTTGTTATTTGTTTGTGTGTTCCAAAATGCTTGCCACATTCTGTGCAGTGATTGCTTGAGTGTCAATCTCATATCTTGCACGGACATATCAAAAGGTGTGATGTCATTTTGGAGAGCAGCTGCAGCTGCTTGATCTGCCAACTCATTTCCTTTGATGCCTACATGGCTGGGCACCCAGCATAGGATGAGAGAGTAGCCCTTTGTTCTTATCGAACTGGCTAAGGATCTTGCTCGCTGCACAAGAAAGTTTTTTGTTATGTGCTGATTACAGATTGCATTAATGGAGCTCAAGGAGTCTGTATATACAACCGAAGACTTTATGGAATCTTGAAGGATGTAGTTGAGCGCCAAGATGATGGCGTAAACCTCGGCAGTGAAAATCGATGCAGAGGTTTTTATACGATGAGACCTTGTGTGCGTGCCACAAATCATGGCACAACTCACACCTGCACTAGACTTGGACCCGTCTGTGTAAATCTCAGTATGGTTATCAAAACTGTCTTTCAAGTGTGCAAACTCTTCTTGAAGTACTGATGAAGCAGTGTCTTGTTTCTTGTATTTTGCCAAGGAAGTGTCATATCTTGGAGGTGGTTCCCAGGGTGGGATCTTCCTGCTACACTCTACAACTTGTAGGTCACAGGATGAGACACCATGACAATCAAACTCTGATGCAATTCGTAAAGAGAATGGAGGGACAACAGAGGGCTTGTTAATAAACAGCTGTTTAAAACGTGTGTGCTTGACGCAAGTTGAGGCAGGATTTTGGGGTAGGCTACATATTTTAAGTGCGTACGACGTACCGAGGTAAGAACGCCGTCTTTGCAAGGAGCATTCATTCGATTCAACATACAGACTCTGTACTGGGGACGTTCGGAAGGCGCCAAGCACAAGCCTGAGCCCCTGGTGATGGACAGGGTCCAGGGCTTTCAACACCGACTTGCGAGCAGAGCCGTAGACAAATGACCCATAATCAAGTTTTGAGCGAATACATGCAGTATACACTTTGTGCAGTGTTTCCTGGTCTGCACCCCAAGATCTGTGAGAAATGATTTTTAGAATGTTTAGTGACTTGACACACTTTATCTTTAGGTTTTGGACATGAGCCTTGAAGGTCAGCTTTGAGTCAAAAGTGATGCCAAGAAATTTGGCTTCTGGTTGAACAAGGATATCTCGTCGGTTAAGCTGGAGTGTAGGTTGTGAAAACAGTCCTCTAATCCTAGAGAAATGGACACACACAGTTTTCTCAGCTGAAAATTTAAATCCATTTGATGAAGACCACTTGGCCATATTGTTGATGGCCACCTGCATCTGTCGTTCGCATATTGACAGGTTCGTGGAGCAAGAAGATATTTGAATGTCATCCACGTACAAGGAGAAAGATATGGAGGGTGGGATGACATTGGTCACTGAGTTGATTTTCACAATAAATAAGACAACACTGAGAACGGATCCCTTCGGGACACCATTCTCTTGTACGAAGGGGCGGGATAGAGTGGTTCCCAGTCGCACTCTGAAGGATCTGTGCTGGAGGAAGTTTGAAATGCATTTAAGGAGTCTGCCCTTCACGCCAAAAGAGTAAAGATCCTGCAGAATACCGTGTCGCCACGCGGTGTCATACGCTTTCTCTAAATCAAAGAAAACGGATAAGCAATGTTGTCTTCTGACGAAGGCTTCACGGATAGTGGTTTCTAGCCGAACAAGGTGATCCATAGTGGAGCACCCCGTTCGAAAACCACATTGAAATTCAGAAAGGCAATTATTTTCTTCCAGATGATGAACCAGCCGGTTATTGACCATTCGTTCAAACGTCTTCCCAATACAACTCGTAAGGGCGATAGGTCTGTAACTGGCTGGATTGGATGCTTCCTTTTTTGGCTTGAGAAGGGGAATGACAGTCGCAGTCTTCCATAATAATGGTACTGTTCCCTCTGCCCAAATGCGGTTAAAGAAAAGGAGCAACATTTTTTTAGAGTCATCAGACAGGTGGCACAGCATGGAGTAGGTTACTCTGTCTGGGCCCGGGGCAGTGGCTTTAGCAGCGAATAGAGATCGCTGAAGCTCCACCATCGTGAACGGCTGATTGTATACGTACTCATCGCCACCACTCATTGGAATTTTTCGTTTCTCAGCGTTTGTTTTTACTCTAAGAAATTCGGGACTGTAATGGGATGAATCAGAGATGCGTTCAAAATGTTGTCCGAGCGCATCCGCCTGTTCTTGTAGGCTTCCGCACACCTGCCCATTGACTTCTAAAAGAGGGATTGTATAACTGCGGTGTTCTCCTCTGATTTTGCCAAGTCTGTCCCACACCACTTCGGATGGGGTACTGTGAGATAGGGAAGACACGAAGTTGTGCCAAGATGACCGCTTTGCTTGTTTCCGCGTCCATCTGGCCTTGGCTCTCGCCTTTTTAAACAAAAGAAGATTTTGTGATGTGGGGTACCTCCGAAATGTACCCCACGCACGATTTTGAAGTTTACGAGTTTCCTTGCACTCCCTGTTCCACCATGGCTTCGGTCGTTTCGGTAGACGACCGGAAGTCTGGGGGATGGATTGTGTTGCTGCATCGAGGATGACGTTGGTAATTACATTGTTGGCCTCTTCAATCGTCATCCTCTCCACAGGGATTAACGACAGGTCACATTTTTTGGAGAAAGCATTCCAGTCGGCATGTTGGAACTTCCATCTAGGGGGGCATGCTGTTAGACTATTGACTGCACACATATATTTCAGGACCACTGGAAAGTGATCACTACCAAGTGGGTTTTCTTCCACGCTCCATTCTAAATCTTGATATAGAGATGGACTGCAAAGAGATAAATCTAAGACCGAGAAAGACTGACTTGAACAGTGGACGTACGTCTTTGCTCCTGTATTTAAAAGACAGATGGAGGTTGATAACAAGACCCTTTCCAACATTTTCCCTCGGCTGTCGCTTCTTGCACTGCCCCAAAGCAGATTGTGGGCATTAAAGTCGCCTAAGAGTATAAATGGAGTTGGAAGTTGGCTGATTAAGTGTTCTATATCCCTCTGTGCAAAACTTCCTGATGGTGGCAAATAGACCGAGCAGATGGTGACAATTCTGTCCAGACACATCTGCACGGCTACGGCTTCCAAATCTGTAACCAAGTGGACCTCTTTGGACGGAACAGTTCCTCGTGTGACGATAGCCACTCCGCCAGATGCGCGAGTGGCGTCTATTCGATCTCTTCGAAATAGATTGTGTCTACGAATTGGATTTGGTGTGTGTGTGTTTAAATATGTTTCTTGGAGGCAGAAACATGCTGCATTGTACTTGTCGAAGAGATCGTTAATGTCGTCTAAGTTAGAAAGTAAACCACGGCAGTTCCACTGGAGAAAGTGGTTCATAACGGTCACACTAAAAAGGAGGAAAAGAAAGCGCAGCACTTGGTGAAACCGACTAGGAAAGATTTGTACCATTTAGGGGGGTTGGACCCTTCGCGGGGGTTGTTTCTGTTGTTCATTCCCTTTGAAACCCCTTCCTCGTCCTTTTTCTCGTTTTTCCTTCCCTTGTGAACGAATGCTGGGAAGGCTCGACGATGACTTCTGCGACATGCAGTCGTCATCGTCGACCTCCATACTTTGGGTGCCTTTTTGGGAAGGGGCTTTTACGACCCCATCCCAAACTGACGGTGTGCCATCGACCTTAGAGGAGGCCGTGGACACCTCTTCCTGACCAGTTGGCACATTGGTCAGGGAGGAGGAACGCGACACTTGCGCATCCTCATGTTTTTTTGGGGGAGTGTGGGGTGGAGGCCCCAGAGTCTGGGTCCCCACGGATACACTGAGCGGTGCCACTTCCCTTTGCACCGACTCAGCGAAACTTTTTCCTTTTTTTCGGAAGTCCAACTGTGCTCTAGCTGCCTTGTAGCTCACATTTTGTTCTGTTTTTATTTTCAAGATTTCCTTTTCGTCCTGGAATTTTGGGCAACTTCTTGAGTAGGCCGGGTGATTGCCGTGGCAGTTAGAACAACAAAAACTGTTTTTGCAAGACTCTGGTGTGTGTTCCTTCCCGTCGCCAGCACACTTTGGGCAGACTAGGTGCCCACGACACACTTGCGAATGGTGCCCAAAACGCTGGCACTTGAAACATCTGCGTGGGTTGGGTATGTAGTGGCGCACAGGGCAGTTTACATAGCCTGCTTTCAACTCGGAGGGAAGACTGTGAAGTTCGAATGAAAGAACAAGATGTCTGGTGGGGATCTCTTTGTTGTCCCTACGAATAACAATCCGCTTTGCGCTCACGACACCCTGATCTCTCAAACCCTCTTCGATCTCCGATTCGGAGCACAAAAGTAGCTCATCACAGGAGATTACCCCCTTTACTGTATTCAAAGTGCGGTGTGCTGTCACTGAGATCGGGATCTCACCAACCAGCCTCATCGACAACAAACCCGAACTCTGCTGACTGGTCTCAACCTCGATCTGGATCTCTCTACTTCTCAACTTTTTGGCCTTGTATGTTTTTCCAATCACGTGTTCAAGAGATTTAGCGACGATGAAGGGAGATACCTTATCAAGTGACTTTGTTTCATCATCAGACTTCATTATCAGGATTTTCGGGTACCATGGTTCTTTGTTTTTCTCAAAGAGATGCATGGCTTGAACCTCGTTGCGGCCCCTCTTTCGAGGCCGACCATGTCTTAAGGGAGGGAATTGATTGGAATCCATGAAAGATGGTTGTACATTCGGTGCAGATGGTGTGCCAGCCACCATCGACCCCAACAAGGGAACATGCTACGCATGCTAGCACTTGCCACTGCACGATACCCAAGTGCAGTTTCTAGGAGATAGAAAGAACTGCCCAAGGTTGACCCTAGCCGCCAAAGAAGGTGAAGGGAAGAAATGGAGAGCGAGAAGGAGAGAAAAGGGAAGGTGATGAAAAGAGAGATGGCAACTAGCTGAATAATCCTGGCCGGGCCTTCCAGGACCACCCGACTATGGGAAGCAGGGGCCAAAGCGGTGTGTTGCTTTCCCGGAGGGGCCCCGAAGGATCCAAAACAACCTCCAGGTCCACTCAACCGCCAGGATCCCCCTTTCCCCAGACACGGGAAAGCCACGCACAGCTATACGCGGCGACCCAACCGTGAGTGCAGGAGGGGGCTACTGCGGCTGCTGCCGGGCGATGGGGGCGCCAAGTTCCCGACGCCGGGACAGGCGATAGTGCCCGACTGGTTCCCAGCGGTGTGGGAACGGAGGAGGTGTACACCAGGGAAGGGAAACGGTATATTACCGAAATTGGAGATGATAATGATAACGGAAACACATACCACGGTCCTCCATTACCGGAAACAGAAACAGAAACGAATTTATCGTCCGGTAATGAATTCGCGTAATGGCTATTCCTGTTGTGCGATGACATTTGAGTGACTTCATTTTTTTGTTTTCGTTTTGATCACTCCATGCCCTGCAATGCTCTAAATATTACACTAGAGCGCGCAATACTGGATCTCGAGGGTGCCTCCGTCGCTTACCTTGTCCCAGCCCTCATAACTCATGACACCAACACCATACTCCACCATAGCACGAGGAGGACGCATTACGGTTTTTAGTTACTTATTTGTATTTTTTTCATTTCACCGTGGCCATGGCTCTATTATTTACTACTGATAGTGTCCACTTATGAATGCGACATTGGATGAATGTTACGCCGGTCTTGATTTGCTGAACTCCGAGTGACTGAAGATATGTTCCTACATTTTTTATATATATATATCTTGCCGTGACACCGAAGCAGCACTTGGGCAAAACAGGGCCCTGGTACAGCCGGACAGGCTGTCATCCCGCAGCTCTGTAACAACCGTTCCATTACCGGAAACAGTAACGGAAACGTAACAGACACGAAATTGGAAGGCCGGTATCAGAAACGGATAACGGAAACGAAAATATAGCACTATCGGAAATGGAAACGGTAACCAAAATACGCCCGTTATCCTTCCCTGGTATAGACCTTTCCAAGCGGGGTCCTCGAACCGGGAAGCATACAGCGGAATATGGTAGTCGGGCATCGAGAGTAACAGGGCTTTACTCCTCTCTGGACTGTTGGATGTGCGCGGGTCCCACGAGACGGACGTTAGACTGTGCTTTATTGGCCTTTTTCCGGGCGTGTTTTCATGTTAGGGGATGCCGTATAATAACCCGTATTCAACCGGGCAGCATTGCGCTGTGTTCGGTTGTCTAAACAACCAAAAGAAAGGGAATGCCGCAAGGAAACAACCGTGTAGCGTCCACGGCGTCCTGCAGGAAGAGTGTGGCTGCAATACGTACTTGCTACATCGATTCCCTGCTGACCCGGATATTAGGCAGCGGTGGATAAGTGCTGTAAATCGCGAAGATTTGGTGCCAACGGCTTCCTCGCGTGTGTGCTCGCAACACTTCGTTGACGGGATAAAGACAGAAGAGAACTCTGTCCCAGTGCTGCCCCTTGGCTACGAAAGAAAGGTATGGACGCATTGCTGTACCGTCTACAGCTTATCACAGAATATGCTCATGGCAGGTGCTGAAAGGACGACGACGGATCGTTAGGCATGCCCCTGAACCGGCGAAGAAAAGGGTATGTTGCGTTCTTTCTCTAACTATTAGTTAATGGGCACGTTGTGGTTTCAGAGAACAGATGAGAAGCATCCGCCGCCGACGTCGTGCGCAAGTGACCCAAGTCCTCCTGCACTGTGTATTCAAGGGACATGGCGTGCACCGACTCCCAGAACGAAGCACCCGCGGAAAACGTAAAGATCGATGCTTCCGACTATCGCCCTAATCGGAGGAGCCGAGAGGACTGTGTTGGTCCTCATTCACAGTTATTTTCTTTTAGCAGGACAACATCCAGTCAAATACGGGACTCCATTTACTCTGTGCCGCCGCTGCAATGCAGGTAATAACATGCCTTATTTATTATGCATCATTTATTGCGTTGCACAACGAAAGTTCAGAGTGAAACAGCTAGCTAGGCAGGATTTCCCTCCTTGCTATGTTATACCGGCCATACTTTTACAGGGGGAGTACAGCAGTTCTTGAACAGCATAGTTCCTGAACAGCAATAGTGGGAGCCTGGTGCGGTGAAACAATGATACCTAGAATTACAGGCAGTATGTCGAAAGCAATTGTCGCCCAGACACATGACATTTAGATATCGCTGAGCCGTTCATGCAGCTCGAAGGAGAAACAGTATTGCTTGGTGGCCATTTTGCGCCCAAAATTTTGGAGGAACCAAACAGCCATTTGCTTTCAGAAAACTGCACCAGAAATTTGCGTGTTACCTGAGGCATTAGAAGAAAACCACTGCACCCAGTTCTGCAATCAGTACACAATACAGACCACAGTACGCAAACATGATGATGATAATGATGATTTTACCATGATGATGACCTTTAATGGCGCATTGACAACAAAGATCAGTACGCAAACATGGTAAGCGGAGCAACTACTGCATGAGTCCAGTGCACCAAATGCATCGTATGTAGCTACATAGGCCAATCAGTATCAATTCTGAAACGAGGCTGCCTCTCCCACCGCTCTATTTTAGGCGACACAGACAACAGCCGAAGCTGGTTTTCCTGTTCGGGAACCAGCGGATGCAGCATGTACAGCTCTCACATAACTGTTTACTGTGCTACTGTACTGTTTACTGTACACAAACTGTGGGCTTGTTCTTTGCCTCCTTTCGTGCGCAGAAGCACACTTGCATGGCGTATTGCATTGAGATATGCCAGGCGCAGCAGTTGATCACATCAGATAAAAATTTCACAGTGTCTTACAGGCAGGCTTATGTTCAAGGAGCTACAGGCTCGTGGCTATTACAGGTACCTGCTTCTCACGATGTTGTGTTACATTTCGTCTTCGTTTGCAGGTGCCACATTGTGACCAGTCGACCCAGTGGGAGCGAAACCTGTATGAATATCATTGCTATGCGGAACTTCACCGGCCGTCATTTGCCAAGACTCTTTCTCCTGACGACATATTGTTTTACACGGGTGTGTCACAGGCAGTGTTCGAGAAGCTTGTGGAAGGTGTCTCATCGCTTGTTCAAAAGCCAAGCACTGTGTCACGTGAGGACCAAGTGCTCATGTGCCTCATGCGGCTTCGTCTTGGACTCCTGTACGGACACCTGGCAATGATTTTTAACTGTCTGTTTCAAGTGTGGGGAACCACGTCACATAGATTATCTGGATCCTTCGTGAAATCATGAAACAAGTGGTTGTTTGGCTCCCAAGAAGCTATATTCAAAATAGCATGCCACATTCCTTTGTTCAGAATGTATATTCTCGAACAACATGCATTCTGGATTGTACAGAAGTAACGTTGCAGCGTCCAAAGAAGCTTATGCCCAGAGCCCAAACCTACAGCAGCTACAAGTCGCACAACACAGTGAAGTTCATGGTGGCAATAGCTCCCAATGGCTTCATTATGTTTGTTTCAAAAGCGTATGGAGGGCGTGCCTCTGACAAATTTTTTACGAGACACTGTGGCATCAACGACTTCTTTCCACGTGGAGACGTAATCATGGCCGACAGAGGCTTCACTGTCGATCACGAGTTAGAAGTTAAGGAATTCAACTCAACACCCCAGCCTTCACAAAAGGCAGGTGCATGTTAATAGCAGTATGCAGCGCAGCTATCTAAAGATGCCTATTTCATTTTACAGGAAGGTCACAACTGACTGAAGGTAAAGTGATCGTGACAAGACGGATAGCTTCTGTCCGGATACATGTAGAAAGAGCTATTAACAGGGTGAAGACATACCGCATATTGAGACAGGCCCTGCCAATTGCGTCACGAAAGACGATCAGTGACACAATGTGTGTGCAGGACTTTGCAATTTAAAGCCGCCACTTATAAAGGAAGAAGATTCACAGGTTCCATGAGGTTCCATTGCACTTCCCCCATGTGCTTTCAGTATAGTTTTATTTCTGAAGTATGTATTGTTGCTGTACATATTTCTATTTGCAAAGTTGCAATGAACAAGGAAACATCAACCCAGACTTGCATTCTTTTTTTTTACACTAAAGTAATAATAATAATAATAATTGGGTGTTTACATCGCGAGACAACGAGATCATGAACGACGCCACAGCGGTCGGTCTGTGGATTGCTTTTGCCCACCTGAGGGTTCTTTAACGTGCGATGAAAGCTCATCACACTGCTGATGATGATGATTGGGATTTTTTTGGCGCAGCGACAACGAAGGTCATAATGCGCCAAGCTTGGTGATGTAATGTAACTTAAGTTAAAACTGTAATGATGTACTTAAAACCACAAGGTAGCATAGATAAAATAACGGAATTAGAATCAGAACAAACGGGATTAAAAATTTACAACTTGTCGAGAATACCTACGTCTCTAAAAAACTTAAAAACGTTCTCAAATTGAACAAGAGGTTCATCACCCAGTAAAAGAGCTGGGTGAAAAGGAATAAAGTTCTTATAGAAGTGTTGAAAGTACCGTTGGCGATGAATGTTGTACATTCGGCATTCTGTGAGAATGTGTATGATGGAAAGTTGTGTGTCGCAGTTCATACAATGTGGTGGCTCCTCTCCCTCAAGTAGGAACCCATGTGTAATATGTGTGTGTCCTATCCTGAGCCGGCAGCGTGTTCTCTCTTGAAGCCGGTTTTCAAGAGGATAAGTACACCTCCCAATTTTACCTTTTTTGAGACGGAGTTTATTATTGGCTTGAGTTCCCCAAAATTGCTGCCACTTTGCCTTCATTTTGTATTTTAGGACGCGAACTAAATCCACAAACGGCACACCAAAAGGAGTAACATCATCCGACTGCTGGATGGCAGCTGCAGCCCGGTCAGCACATTCATTTCCTGCAATGCCCACATGGCTGGGCACCCAGCAAATGGGTTAGTTTGTACCCTTTGCTAGTGACCAATGATGCTAAGTGTCTCGCACGTTGAATAAGGAAGTTTTTTTTTTGTTTTGTGGAAGCTACATATCGCTTGCAAGGCACTAAGAGAGTCAGTGTAGATGACTGATGATGTGATATGTTTGTAACTCAAACGTCGCCATGCCAGTACTGGACAGCTGTTTCGGCCTTGTTGGGCCTCATCAACAGTACGCAGGCAGGCAACGTTTGAGTGGATGGCGTCAGAAGGTCACGTAACACGTGATTCCTCCCGTCAGGGTGCGATCTCACTCACTGAAAGCCCAGTGCAAAGCCAGTGAAGTATGTTGTACACTTTGTTCATTCAGATATGTCTCTTGCAAGCAAAAACAGACTGCATTGTATTTTTCAAAAAGGTCGTGAATATCATTTATATGTGAAAAGAGGCCTCGACAATTCCACTGGAGGATTACCTGTCCCATAATGAATGTAGTGGTAAATAAAAGCAAAAGGATCAAAGACATTTCGTGTATTTATGGGGGTTGTACCCTAGGTAGGGGATGCTTACGCTTTCCCCTGCCTCGGCCTCCTGTACTTCGTTGTTCCTTCCCCTGGGAAGGAGTGCACGGAAGGCTTGACGATGACTTCTGCGACGCGCAGTCGTCATCGTCGAGATCCATGTCTTGCGTGGCAGGCTGGGATGGGCTTTTTGTGCACTCATCCCATATTGAAGGTGTGCCATCGGCCTCAGTGGAGGCTGTGGCCACCTCTTCCTGACCAGTTGGCACGTTGGTCAGGGAGGAGGAACGCGACACTTGCGCATCCTCATGTTTTTTTGGGGGAGTGTGGGGTGGAGGCCCCAGAGTCTGGGTCCCCACGGATACACTGAGCGGTGCCACTCCCCTTTGCACCGACTCAGCGAAACTTTTTCCTTTTTTTTCGGAAGTCCAACTGTGCCCTAGCTGCCTTATAGCTCATTTTGTTCTGTCTTAATTTTCAAGATTTCCTTTTCGTCCTGGAATTTTGGGCAACTTCTTGAGTAGGCAGGGTGATTGCCGTGGCAGTTAGAGCAACAAAAACTATTTTCTGCAAGATTCTGGTGTGTGTTCCTTCCCACACACCTGCACACTTTGGGCAGACTAGGTGCCCACGACACACTTGCGAATGGTGCCCAAAACGCTGGCACTTGAAACATCTGCGCGGGTTGGGTATGTAGTGGCGCACAGGACAGTTTACATAGCCTGCTTTCAACTCGGAGGGGAGACTGTGAAGTTGGAATGAAAGAACAAGATGTCTGGTGGGGATCTCTTTGTTGTCCCTACGAATAACAATCCGCTTTGCGCTCACGACACCCTGATCTCTCAATCCCTCTTCGATCTCTGATTCGGAACAGAAAAGTAGCTCATCACAGGAGATTACCCCCTTTACTGTATTCAAAGTGCGGTGTGCCTGTCACTGAGATCGGGATCTCACCAACCAGCCTCATCGACAACAAACCCGAACTCTGCTGACTGGTCTCAACGTCGATCTGGATCTCTCCACTTCTCAACTTTTTGGCCTTGTATGTTTTTGCAACCACGTGTTCAAGGGATTTAGCGACGATGAAGGGGGATACCTTATCAAGTGACTTTGTTTCATCATCAGACTTCATTATCAGGATTTTTGGATACCACGGTTCTTTGTTTTTCTCAAAGAGATGCATGGCTTGAACCTCGTTGCGGCCCCTCTTTCGAGGCCGACCATGTCTTAAAGGGACAGTCGCATCGACCACAGATCGATTCCGAAACCACAGTGAAATGAGATTCCCCGTCCTTCACTGACCATGACTCCGAAAGTCCCGTTCCAATCGACGGAATACTTTTTGCATAATTCGTGTGTAAGCGGCGCTACAGCAGACGACGGAAGCGGGCGTCAAGCGGAACTCCCTGCTGAGAATCCTTAGCAACGTCACATGGAATCTGACCAATAAGAACGCGGCGAGCCAGAGGAGTCCCCGCGGCTTGCAGCTTGCATGAGCAAGGCCAGGGAGACGAAGGCGTAGGCACATACGGAGATGGCGGACTCGGAACGCGGAAGTGGCGAATCGTGCTGTTCAAATGCCTTTAGTAATAGCTCCCGTGACGCATATACATGTTTGATGACGGCCCATATTCGACGGATCCGCTTATTCTGCAAGTCGCTGGTGATGTACGTGCCGCAGCTGCGTTAGCGCAACAGAACGAACCTCAGGACCACTGCTTTAAGTTCGTTCATGATCGGAGTGCTCAATACTTAATCCCGTGACATTCACACTACGACGCAGGAAACAATCCAAGTGTTTGTGTGGCGTCTGTGTTCCTCAGGAACTGGATGAGTACCTATATGCTGCAGTGCTGGTGAAGTGGTAGAGTTGTGCAATGACGGCACGCACGCATCACACTTTGTTCCCAGCTCCCTGTCATCGGCCAGAACTTCTAGTGGTGTATCTACCGCAGTATTGCAGCGACGATCACAGTCTTCGCCTACTGTGCCCATGATAGATAGGCACGTCGAGCAATCCTTATTTTCGTTGTTGTCGTCGTTGTTTGACCCACACGACGAATGCCCCATGAAAGTTACGAAGGCTCTAACCAACTGTGCAACTCAAGGGCCGGGATAGAATTAGAATTAGAATGAAATTACTATGCTACGTGTTTAGGAAAGTGTCCTTTCTTTTTACGGCTACGTCAGGTTCACTGCTTATTGTGTGTTTACAAGCTGAGTTTGGAGATTCCTTGGACCGAAAAACAGACGACAGATACCTGGGTGTGTCGTCCGCATGATTCGCCAACGTTTTTCCATCCTGGTCCTATCAGGACTATCATCTTTAGTGTGCCTCATTTCCTGTTCACACCTACACCATAATAGACTTACGTAGTTTCCAATTGAGAAGTGTGAAACAGAATCTGTGTTACCACAGTAATCCCGAGAAGTGCAAAGGAATAGGCAGGAGCAATAAACTACCTGGCCATAAGTGACAGTTATACTTTTAATGATAGTGTAATGCTTCTTATCGTTGGCAGTATTATAGCATGTGAGGGATATAACACGTCAAATAATTTCAGGTAACGTTTCATAACTCATTAATGGTACAGTTACACCTCATTATCATAGTAAGTGATACATCTGTCTGGGAATGTCCAAAATTTGTCATTCCCATGGAAGATTGTTCTGCCTTGATACAGCAAAACAAATTTTGATACCTGCCATTGATCCAATTTTTTAGCACCACTGTCTTGAAAACAGCTTTCAAGACTGTAACTTCAGAGATCCTTGGCAGAGCATTACCTCTTGTCTATGTATTATAATAATTATTATAATGACAGGCAATAAGTTATGCAAATGTGAATAAAACTTTGTGTTGACTGAGTGTTGTCCATTCAAGAGCCATTGCACAAGTCCACATCCAACTCTTCACGCACAGATATTTATTATCTGCTATGCACAGACAGTTATCAGCGTGCACCACACTGGCAATGTCCCTTGGGATCTGAAGCGGGGACTCACAAAAATAAAATAAAGAGTTTTGTAAGTACTTCAATTGCAATGAAAACGGGACGATTGGACAGTAAATTGGACGGTTTCATTATAACAGTGGTACACAGGAAAAAAACTCGGGGTGTTGGGGGGGATCTGGATCGATCTCTGGGCATAACCAAGTGTAAAATTTTAGAAGGGTTAGTACATCCTGAAATGGCCCTCATGCCTCAGACCCCACTTCTCGATTAATGCACCTCCCTTTTACAGTAAGAGACCTCTTACTATCTACGGCATATCCTATCAAAGCTCACAGGACAGCAAATTTGGCCAATGCTTATGTGACAGTGCCTCGTAGAACATGCAGGTTTTCTGTTGAATTGACACTACATCTCTGGTAGCACCTTTAATGTCTGGAGGTAGGTGCATCATTTTACATTTAACCAGCAGTAATGTATAGCATTGCAAAAAGGGAAACAAGGGCTTAATCTCAACGCTGCATCAGCATCATTCATCATCTCACAATAGCGTTGTTGTTGTCAGCCTCTGCACAAAGATTTGGGTGGACCTGAAACGGACCTTTTTTTTTTCTTTTCATTTCCTGCTGTCAAGTTATTTTGTCTTGGCATGTAGCTGTGAGATGTCATTAGAAGCCATGAAGTCATTCTCTTTACTTCTTGAACTTGGATGAAGAAAGCACTGTTCTGGAAGATCCTAATTTGTCAGAGGCGTCGTAAAGGCATTAGTGTAAAAACCAGGTCTCTCAGCAAAATTGCCGTGCACACACGTACATTGTTTGATGCCGTTTCATGGATGGATGGGACTTGATCAGCAGCACCTGGTCCTTCTATAACACAGAACGTCAAAAGTGCACCTCAAGTTGGCTACGGCAACCGCAAAAACCGCCGCCCTACAGCACACAAACAGAGAGATAAAAGGTAACTGGGAAGTGGGTTATGGCGCTTATGTTACGGACAGAGGTACTGTTTGTATAGTGCCTGTTTCTAACACCAGCACACAAACAGCGTCAGTTCTTCCTTTTAGTGATCGGGGTTCATAGTTTGCGAATTGTTCTGTGTCCAAAAATTGTAAACACATTATATGTATTTAAGTAATATACGTACCACTTGCGCTTGACCCTGTCGAACTGCCTGCAGCTGTAATACACATGAAAACCAATCATGTCTACCGCATTCCACAAAAGTCACAGGTTCAGTAACAGTGAAAGTTTCATGATGACGCGTCCGACAACGAGAAAAGTCAATCACGTTCATATGAATGACATCACTTGAACTTGTTTATTGTATTTTATTTATCTAGCTATTAATCATAGGTTAGGGGATACCTTACGTTGTACCGATTTCGTCTTTTGCTGCTAAGTTACTCACGCGCAAGAGTGACAGACCCGATTGGGAAACTACATAGACATTGTGACTTACTGTCGAAGTTGCTGGCTCGCTTTGTTCGTGGAACACTGTCGGAACGGCGTCAAGTTTCAATTCGTTCCTTTTTTGTGTCAATCCAAGTTGCACTTCCATGATGTTCTCATCCAGGTACACATTATCGGTGAAATGCGAGGAGCATACACGGACAGCATGAACACTCCTTGCTTCATCTGGATACCCGCTAGTGATGTAGCTGCTTCCAACTTTCGCTTCGTCTGGGGTCTGGCTGTAGCTGTATCCTTGGCGTGCGAAATCAAACATCGAGGTTTTCGAAGGAAGTTTTCCTGGAGTCGGGAACGCTGCGTCGGTTTCCAAACGACATCCCACGCGAAGGATGCAAGCGTAGCGATAGTATCCGAGTCACTAGAAAGTGTCACATGTGAATACGGGCGACGTGCCGGAAAAAAACAAAGCAGCCCCAGACTTGGCGGCAGACGACAGCGTCCTTCACAGCGGATTAGCCAGATTCGACCTTGCGTCACGCGATGTTGTTGGCGCTGGCGCTTTCGAGGATCAAAACGAAACCGGATCTTTTAAATTCGATTCCTCATCACCCGGTCCGTTTTGGAAGGAGAAAATTTGGCAAATAGCTCGTGGTAGTGTACCGAACACATTGGTATTGGATTCGTAACCACGGTTCCGGATGCGACAGTCCCTTTAAGGGGGGGAATTGATTAGAATCCATGAAAGATGATTGTACATTCAGTGCAGATGGTGTGCCAGCCACCATCGACCCCAACAAGGGAACATGCTACGCATGCTAGCACTTGCCACTGCACGATACCCAAGTGCAGTTTCTAGAAGATAGAAAGAACTGCCCAAGGTTGACCCTAGCCGCCAAAGAAGATGAAGGGAGGAAATGGAGAGCGAGAAGGAGAGAAAGGGAAGGTGATGAAAAGAGAGATGGCGACTAGCTGAATAATCCTGGCCGTGCCTTCCAGGACCACTCGACTATGGGAAGCAGGGGCCAAAGCGGTGTGTTGCTATCCCGCAGGGGCCCCGAAGGGTCCTAAACAACCTCCGGGTCCACTCAACCGCCAGGATCCTCCTTTCCCCAGGCACGGGACAGCCACGCACAGCTATACGTGGGGGTCTCCCTCCGGCGGCGACCCAACCGTGAGTGCAGGAGGGGGCTACTGCGGCTGCTGCCGGGCGATGGGGGCGCCAAGTTCCCGACGCCGGGTCATCACACTGCACCCGGTATTTAACGTCCCTCGCGGAAGACGGCGTGTCTAAGCACCTTGTACCCTGCCACCAAGTTGCTGGCGTCCTCGGCCAGGTTCGAACCCGCGATCTTGGTTACACTAAAGTATGCAAGTTGCTCAAAGCTTCAAAATGTGTTTGTACATGGCACTGAAGTTCCACTGCGTGTTTCTGTACTGCTGTTCAATGATGGGCAGCAGCGAACAAAAGTGAAACTTCCTGAGACGCACAAGGTTCTGTGGCAAGAAGCGTGCGTCAAGTGGCACTTTGATCAGTATATCGGTCACCTCACCACTGGCACTGGCAGTCCAAACATAAAAGTAACACAGTCTCCTTCCAGAGCAAAGCATCTGAAACTGCACCTGTGCAAAATACCCATTCGGCCCGTTCGGTACAAGCACATACTCCTTTTGAGCGCTGAGCCTCACATCATACCTCCCCTTGTTCACTAGTGTCTCGCAATTGCCAACATGCGGGCACTTTATCTCAAGGATGGCAGCTTCAGTGTCAATCAAGCCATCTGGAGAGGCTGACAGCCAGGGGTAGTCTTCACCTACAAATGTTCCACACCTCGTAACATTCAGTCCAGTCTTTCTCATAAACTGCTCACGTGCTGTGTTTTCACACCTTCTGCCGTGAGCAGTGGCAGCATTTCCAAAGAATGATGGCGAGGTGATGCTCCTCGCTGCCCTTTCCCATGAGGTGCTTTGTCGTTTCGGGACTTCATTTACATTTGATGCAGTCAGTCGCAAGCGGCGTGCTTCATACCACAGCTCGTTGTCCTGGCAGCACGTACGGGTTTCCAGTGCAAGCATTGCAGAATGAGACAGCACGACGTAGCTTCTGTAAAATTTGTTGCATGGCGAACAGCTGTCTGGGAGTTCATCTCCAATTTCGTGGCTTCCATGGTCACTTGTGTCGACATGCTGCTCTTGTGTTGAAGATAGAGTATTCTCTACTTATTGTCCACGTGGGGGTGCATGGAACGTGTTGTAGAGGAGAGTCCCTTGTAAAAATGAAAGATGACACCACAGCATTCAGCAACAAGATAATCAATGCATGCAGCCCACATATTACTAAGTATGTTCCGCAGTATACGCCTCGTCGTTCAAAGTATCCACACTGGTTTTCCCCTGAATCGCGTCGCTATCTCAGTAAGAAAAAGTATTTTCACAGGAGGTATAAAAAACATGGGAACGCGGCTGACTACGAACAATTTGTTATTTTTCGCGCACGTTTGAAAAAAGCCGTTGTGCACGACCGCAGCCTGCACTTGAGCACCGTCGAAGCGAATGTAAATGATAATCCTCGTAACTTCTGGAAGTGGCACAAACTTCAGAAACGCGGTCCGGTCATGTCGCCTTCTCTCAGTGACGGTCACGCCTTGTACTCTGACCCCCCAACCGTTGCAAAGATGTTTGCTGCGCAGTTTAGTTCGGTGTACGACGGTACCAGTAACACTACTGCTTCCGCTGATTTCAAGACCGCACCGTACACTGATGATTTGCCTACATTTGTTATCACTAAGAGTGATGTAAGCGACGCGATCCGCAGGTTGAAACCCACAACAACACCTGGCCCTGATGGAATTCCAGCTATTTTTCTGAAAGCTTACTCTGATGTTGTTACACCTGTACTATCGTTTATTTATAACTTGTCACTGAGATGCAATAATTTCCCTAGTCACTGGAAGTCATCCGTTGTGATTCCTGTCCACAAGTCAGGAGACCGGCACATTGCGACCAACTACAGACCGATCAGTATTCTATGCGCGCCTTCTAAGGCATTTGAGCACATCATATATACGCACTTGTCGTCGTTTTTCAAACGCAAGCTCGTTGACTCTCAACATGGCTTCATGGCAGGCAGATCTACGGTAACAAATTTGGTATCCTTCATGTCTTCCGTTGCCCCTGTCGTCAGTGCTCGCGGTCAGATTGATGTTGTCTACTTCGATGTGTCAAAAGCTTTCGATCTAATGAGTCACGGCCTCCTACTAGATAAGCTACGTACATCCGGTGTTTCTGACCCGCTTGTTGCATTCTTCGAGTCATACCTAAGTCAGCGTTCCTGTTCTGTTTTTGTCTCGGGCACGTACTCAGATGCATATGTTCCCACATCTGGGGTCCCTCAGGGATCCAACCTAGGTCCCCTGCTTTTTAATATCTTTGTGAATGACATGTCATCCTGCCTCAAACATTCTACTCTACTTCAGTATGCGGATGATTTCAAATTAATGAAAGCGATCTCTTCGGTTTCCGACTGCTTACAGCTACAGGCAGATATATCCAGTATACTGTCATGGTGCAGTGCCAACGGTCTCAAAATTAACAGCGCAAAGACGATGGTTGTCTCGTTCACACGCAAGACAAATATCTCTGTGTTTCGATACTTCTCCGACATTGAAATATGTCGTGTTGACAGTATCCGAGATTTAGGAGTTATTTTTGATGCAAAGCTGCTATTCCATGAACATGTCGCAGCGGTTCGTTCTTCCGCTCTTCGCACGCTGGGCCTCCTGTCATACACATGCAAGGAGTTTCAGACTCCTGTTGTCTTCGTTAAACTTTACAAGTCCTATGTTCTTCCCAGGCTTGAATATGCCTCTGTTGCTTGGAACGCACTTTCAGGTACTGATACAAAGCGTCTTGAGGCTGTACAAAAACGAGCGCTCACACAATATCAAATCATACACAATGGCTTTTTACGAAAAAAGTTATTGTATGACTATGACACACTATTACAATATTTTCACCTTCACCCACTGGCCACACGTCGCTCTATCGCCGACGCCCTATTTCTGTACAAATGTGTCCATGCCCGTGTTGATTCGCCACTCCTGCTGAGCCTCCTAAACTTTTGTATTCCTCGCGCGGCTTTTCGTAATCCACCAGTCTTCTACGTTAAACGCTTCTGCCCCAGCGATCCAATTACCCGATGCCAAATTCTTCTGAACTCGCTTCCCCCCACATGTGATATTTTCCACGCCTCCAGCGCATCCCTTAAACGCGACGTTATTTCTTTCCTTCATCAGTGAATTTTCAATCGTGATATTCTTTCCTTTGTTTTGTACAGTATATCGTCTCATTCCATCTTATAACTTATGTGCTGCGCGTAATCTATGTATTGTAGTTTTGTTGCTGATATTTCATTGCATGTACTGCCTGGTATACTTGTCTGTAAATATGTAAGTACGTATGCGTCTCATGTAGTTTTGTTGCTGATATTTCATCGCGTGTACTGCGTGGTATATTTGTCTGTAAATATGTAAGTACGTATGCCTGTTATGTTTGTAATGTACCTCTGTTTGTATCCCACTGTATATGTATTATATATATGTCTGTACATAATTATTTGTGCGTTTATGTCTGTATTGTATCCACTTTCAGTTATGTGTATTGTGTGCGCCAACACCAAGGCCTTAGCGGCCGTTCTTGGGCACTAATAAAAATTATTATTATTATATCATGACACTACTCTTAATGCAAGTGACTACGTTGCTAGCCAAATATGATGAATGAAATGCAAATTTGTTGCACTTCCTTCCCCGGCTGTCTTTGTTTTTTATGTTCTTTCATCATGTTCCATGCTAACCAACATCCTCTAGTACTTCTCTCACTTCATGCAGTCAGTCTTGTTATTCAATACAGAGCACTTCACAAAGACAGTGGGGGGGGGGATATGTTTATTGAGAAAAAAAAAAACAAGGAAAGGTTAGTCAGGCAAAGGCCGACTTGCTATTCCTTTCGTAAAGAGGAACGGAAAAGGAAAGGGGACGAAAAGATAGGAAGAAAACGAAAGGAAAGAAGGCGGCAAGAAAGAAAACGAGAAAAACGAAAGAAAGAAAGCGAAAAAAGGGAGAAAACGAAATAGAGGAAAGAAAACGAAAAAATAGAGAGAAAACGAAAAAAGGAAAGAAAAGAAAAAAAGAAAGAAACGAAAAAAAGGGAAAGAAACGAAAAAGAGGGAAGAAAACGAAAAAAGGAAAAAAGGAAAGAAAACGAAAAAAAAAGAAAGAAACGACAAAGACAGTGCTACAATACGGTTGCCACAAGGACAACCTCCAATTCCCTTTTATTGCTTTTTGAGAAGTGCTCTGTATTCAGTGAAAGAATACAAATATCTCATGCATGGTCGAACAATGTGGAATGGATCGGAATACCTTGCACATTAAAGACAGAGGAGAAGGGAGAAGTCTCGAACTCCTGGAAGGCCTTGGCATCCATTGGGCTATTTATGATGATGATTGGGATTTTTTTGGCGCAGCGACAACGAAGGTCATAATGCGCCAAGCTTGGTGAAAGTTAAAATTGTAGTGATTTATTTAAACCCACAAGGTAGCATAGATAAAAGAACAAACGGGATTAAAAATTTACAACTTGTCGAGTATGCCGACGTCTCTAAAAAACTTAAAAACGTTCTCAAATTGAACAAGAGGTTCATCACCCAGTAAAAGAGCTGGATGAAAAGGATGATGATGATAATTAGGGTTTATTGGCGCAAAAGCTACTAAGGCTATAGAGCGCCAAGCAATGGTATGTACGATGGCAAACGTAAAATCAGAGATGATTATTTAAGAACTACCGGAGACAGTTACCACATATGATAAAATGACTAAAATAACAGTATGAGATCACAAGAGACCAATTAGCTGGATGTCCTTGAAATATTCAAACACAGCTGTAAAAGGTACTTCAGCCTCATCACCCAGCAAAAGGGCCGGGTGAAACGGTAAACAATATCTGTAAAATCGATAGAAGTGACGTCGACGAACATCTTCATAGGATGGACATGTAATGAGGATGTGCATAACAGAAAGCGTCCCCCCGCAGTGGTCACACTCCGGGGCGTCCTCACGCCGCAACAAGTACCCGTGAGTAAGGAATGTGTGACCCAACCTTAGCCGACAATGTACCACCTCATGCAGACGGTTTGGAAGTGGAGATAAGTTTCTCCCGAGATTAGGCTTGACAGAATGTAACTTATTTTTATCCTGCGTGTCCCAAAATATCTGCCACTGATCATTGATGACGTTTCTTAATGCCCGTCTAATATCCTGCATCGGGGCCTCAAGAGGGGTTATATCTTCAGTTAGTGCACTTGTGGCAACACTATCGGCTTTCTCATTACCAGGTATCCCGACATGGCTGGGTACCCAGCAGAACATCAGGTTGTAAGACCTCTCCGAGATCATACTCGCTAAACACCTCGCATGGTGAACAAGCAAATCCTTAGTTGGGTGCAAGTTGCAAATAGCTTGCAGTGAGCTCAGAGAGTCTGTATACACTACAGATGATGTAATTTCATTGTTCAATATGTACTTGAGTGCTAAAATTATCGCATACAGTTCTGCGGTAAAAATAGCCATGCTGGTTCTGAGACGGTGTGAGCTCGTGTGTGAACCCGTAACCATGGCGCACGAAACCCCTGAGCTGGTTTTTGAACCGTCAGTGTAAAACTCTGTGTGCTTGCTGAAGCTTTCTCGAAGATGAAGGAATTCTTGTAACAAAACAGCCTGTGAGGTGTCAGATTTCTTGAATTTTGTTAGTGACTTGTTGAAACTTGGAGGTGGATGCCATGGAGGCAGCCTTTGCTTAAATTCCATTACCTTGTAATCGTATTCAGCAAAGTTGCATCGTTTAACTTCCTGAGAGATGCGCATACAAAAAGGAAGTGATTGTGACGGTTTATTCAAAAATTGTTGCTTGTATTGAGTGTCCTGCACACATTCGAGCGCTGGATGTTGGGGGTAACACCGAACCCTAAGTGCATATGTGGCGCTAAGAAAAAACCTCCGTCTTGCGAGTGACCAGTGGTTCGACTCGACATACAAACTCTCCACTGGCGATGTTCTGAATGCGCCAAGGACTAAGCGTAGTCCCTGGTGATGTATCGGATCGAGTATCTTCAAAGCAGTTGGTCGAGCCGACCCATAAACAGCGCATCCATAGTCCAATCTAGAAAGGACAGTGGAGATGTAGATGCGATTCAGTACTTCGCGATCTGCTCCCCAGGACCGGTGTGAAAGTACCTTTAGAATGCTAAGGGATTTAATGCACTTATTCTTGAGTTGTTTCATGTGTGGCAGAAATGTCAGTTTTTTGTCAAAGATAAGCCCGAGAAATTTGTGCTCAGGCTGTACATTAATTGGGTGACTGCGCAACTTCAAAACTGGCTCAGGGAAAACTCCCCGAAGCCTCGAAAAGTGGACACAAACAGTCTTTTCAGGAGAGAACTGAAAGCCATTTTCATTTGACCACTTCACTAACCTGTTGATTGCCAGCTGGAGCTGGCGCTCGCATGCAGACACATTTGAAGAGCAATAGGAAATCTGCACGTCATCAACGTACAACGAGTACTTAATAGAAGGAGGAATTACTTTTGCTATTGAGTTCATTTTCACGATAAAGAGAGTGACACTTAGAACTGACCCCTGTGGGACACCATTCTCCTGTACAAATGGTCGGGACAGTGTTGTTCCCACCTGGACTCTGAAGGTTCTCCCTTCGAGGAAGTTCAAAATACAGCGCAGCATGCGACCGCGAAGTCCCATTGCATACAAGTCTCGAACAATACCGTACCGCCAATTGGGCTATTTAGGTCTGTCCTTCCTTTGTCATGTGCTGAATCAGCATCAACTGTCCTCCTCTGCATTTTGAATGTGATGTCTTGCAGCACAGCTGGCTCCACATTTCGTTTTGTACCCCGATTCCACTCGACTGCTCTGTCCGTGCATGTGATGCCTGTTAGTCCCTTGCAGACCGCAAGATCTATTTTCCATAACAGAGCTCCAACGTGGCTGCACACTTTAGCTTGGCCAGCCATGCATGTGCATCCACCTGTCAGGACCACACCACTGTACCTTGCACGGCTCCATGCTCTTTGAGGCTTATTTTTCACTGCTTGCGATGGCCTCACTTCGCCCTTCACGTAAGCGGTGTCCTCATCAATTTTGTGCGCCAGTAACTTGCCAACCCATCCACTTTGCAAATATCTGTAGGATTCGAGGCTCTTGTATGCCTTCACTTCCTGCAGGTCACACACCTTGGAGTTGATGAGGTAATAGACGATGTCTCCGGAGGTAACATTTGGCCATAGCTTGATGTCGTCGCTCCAGCTAGTGATGTGGTCAGAATGGGTGTATAGTGCTGGCCGTCTAGGATTGCAAGTAAATTTCGTTAGCAATGTACGTCTCAGTGGCAGGAACTCCGTCAAACAGTTATCTGCTCTTTTATAATGAAGCCCATAGCCCAGGCAAGAGAATGTCCGAAGGATGGAGCATGCAAATTTAACAACTCAAATGGGAAGCAGTTCCTTCATCTCTCTGCGCCCGAGGTGGGCTTTGCCCAAATGCTCGTTTTAATTTATGAAGTTTGGATGCTTGACTTTTTGTTTGTTCTATTCAGCTGGCCTGTGTACCGCTTCTTTTTATTTTTTGGTACAGGGAGGCCGTGGGCATGCAGTTGTATCGGACGCATAATAACGGACGCATTGTGTCGAATACATACGCTGCCCTTGTGTTTTAACTGCAAAGAGGGCGCTACACGTAAGAGCGACAAAAGAAAACTGGGGTTTCCAAGCGCACTTCTGGAGTTACAAAGTGATGCTACTTGTTATATAGCACCTGTTCGCAGCTCAGGTAGCAGAAATGTAGCACTCTCGTTTTGCTCTTATCGCTCTCCTTGTGAAGCGATCAGTCTCCGCGAAGGAACATCCTATGTAAACACCCCAAGCCAGTTCCACAACATTAAGCTATGACAACCAAATCCCACACGTCGTGGTAGGTAGAAAAAAGCGACGATTCAAGCCCCTCACTTCCAGTCATGAGTGTAGTCCCTGAAGTCGACGGCGCCGACGACTGGGTCTCCATACCACCGCGAATAGCCGCAAAAAAAAAAAAAAAAGACTCTTTACACGGTAGTTCACAATTATCTTAACACTGAAATGAAGCAGGAAGGTAAAGGCAACAAGTTTTAACAAGTATAATGACGATATAATGAACTAAACAAACGAGAAAACAATGAGGGGTAAACACAACGAGGCAATGGCGATGCGAGAACTTCCAACAGTCCAGGTGTCCAGCATGGAGGAAGAATGTGAGCCGCAAGGTGTCGCCGTGATCAATTAGTATGCAGAGAATGGCGCCCCCCTAGGGCTCGTCAATGGAGTGGTGTTCATAAGGTCGTCCCCCGACGGTGCCCTGATCATTTCCCGGTCTGGTCTGCTTTTGGTCATGTAAACAATAATATAGGATCGCTCCCCGATGCTGGTCTCATCATTTTCCGGTCTGGACTGATCTTGTTCATGTGACCAAAATATAGGATCGCTCCCCGATGCTGATCTGATCACTTCACGTAGTCAGTCACATGACCTATCTGCTGCAACGGATTTCTCTTCCCAGGCTGTCAGGCGCCGAGTGTTGCAATCACGTGACCCACAGTTTCGAATCTGGCCAATGATGTTCCTTGATCATCCAGCCGTGTTTGCACTGTCGGAGTCCCCGTCACCCTCACTGTGAGTAACGAATGTATCCGGCCGTGCTCCCGAAACTTTCGAGGAATTCCGACATTTTTAAGCGATTCATCGAGGGGTAAGTGCTATTTCTTCGTGTGGTATTCCTCGCATTGATAAACGTTACTCATACATGCTTTTCAACATGAATGACACCGTTCTAGAAGGCTTCTCTCGAAACTTAGCAGCGCAGCATCACATAGTTTCGATTTCAGTGATCCATTGTGGTTTTTGCGTTGCTTTTAGGATAATGGAGTACGTTTTGGTGAAAATATGGTTCAGTAAAGTGTGGAATCATATGTATCGTGTATTTGACATCAAACGAAATATAACCATTTCTCAGGACGACTGCGTGCTGCAGCTGTGCTTTCCAACTCCTGCGTGCCTACAAAACTGGAATGCTGGAGGACTTCAGCTCAAGGTTCGTTTTTGTAGTCATTCTAAATAAAAAGAAAAAGAAACTTCCGAAGTGAATAAATTATTCCCTTTAATCCGTTTGCGTAATATGATCGACGCATGATATGTCAATTTGTTTAAAATTGTGAGTGAATGAGAGCTATCCTGATCTTTTGTTCAGAATGTCATGCTGGACCACTACCAGAGTGTGCTTAAAGCTATCAATGCCTCGATCAATGCCTCACTGATGTGCCCACCACACCAGATCTCTGCCTCAGAGCCAGTGATGATGGTTGTAATATAGTGGTGGGACGAGGGAAAGACGAGGACAAGGTATGACGGCGGGAGAGGGGAAGAAGAGGGGGACATTCCGAGGGTGACGGGGTAACGGTGACCGCGGAATAAATCGTTCGACTTGGGTTTCCCCACGATATAGTTTGGAACATTACAATTTTGGCGCAGCCGACAGGATTGGGAGCACAACTACTGAAATGTGGGTCGAGTTCTTCTTTGATAAAGGCTGTGACGCGAAGATTGTCGTCACCGCCTACAACGTTCAAGATGAACAGCGAGAAGCTCTCCCTTCGTCATTCTGCGGGAAGGCCCTCCTCGAGTACATAACGAGCAAGACCCAAATGGACTCTGCTACGCTTCTAAAGAAGGGCACCGTGAAAGTGAATATGAAAATGGTGGTTGTGCAGGAGCTTTTGGTTAAGCCTCGCGTGCTTCCTCCGCCAGTGGATAAGCCTGCAGCAGAGGACACAAATCTCACCGCAGTCCTACAGCAGCTCGCCCAGACGCAGCAAGTGATTGCCACTCTGTTAGCGAGCAAGCTAGAACAACGGACGTCCCGGACAGCCATGAGTAAAATCTTGCAGCCAAAGAGAGGACGAAGACACAACGGTAGAAACACACAACAGCGGAACTGCAGTTCCGCTGTTGTGTGTTTCTACCGTTGTGTCTTCGTCCTCTCTTTGGCTGCAAGATTTTACTCATGGCTATGTACCAACTACCCCAAATTTCTACCTTGGTGTCCCGGACAGAATTGGTCAAGCCCGATCCCTTCGATGGAAAAACGGCTTGCCCGGAGGCTTGGATGGAGTTCTTCGAGTACGCGTGTGGCAAGAACCTCTGGGAAACAGATGAAGACCGTATCAGCAACCTCCGTTTGCACTTAACCGGCATCGCAAAGAAGTGGTATGAACTTCGGATACTACAGCATGCCACTCAACCTTGGAAAGATTGGAAAGACAGCTTCTTGGTTTCCTTCGGAGAAAATGCTGTTGACAAGTGGGACCGAGCAGTGTTTTACAAATTTCGCTCAGGAAACGTCCTGGATTATTTTTACGAAAAGCGGCGGCTGTTACAACTAGCTGACCCCAAGCTTTCGTCGGACTCTACCATTGCACTTATCGTCCACGGTTTGCCTCGCGACACACAGAAACAGGTGCAGATAAAAGCACCGAAGACGGTAGAAGAGCTTCTGCAGTATCTGAAGGAACTGTCCATGAGCTTGCCCACCGCGCCGCCTTTGGTAAGGAGGGTTGACCAGGGCAGGCTTTCATTTGACGGTACCGGCGCCAGCTCCCGTACCGCGCAAGCAGCAACTGTTGAAATGGTGGAAAGATTGCAACAGGAGATTCACGACCTTAAGGAGCCAAAAAACTAATAAATGAGGGTGAACAGTCCCACCCAACGAAAAAATTAAAGACTGTCTTTTTGACTGATACCGGACTTCTCTACATACCTGTGTCCATAAATGGAAGAAAGGCGCAAGCAGTTGTTGACAGTGGCCCTTCTGCAAACCTTGTAAGCAGGAAAGTTGTAGCGGATGAAAATATTTTCCCGGGACAAGCTACCCAAGTTCAAGGCTTACCCAGAAGGACGTCCCTTTCCTTTGGACACCGGAATGTGAAGATGCCTATAACGACCTGAAGAGAGCTATTACGTCGGACCCAGTTCTCACGCTTCCTGATTTTGACCTGCCTTTCGAGCTGAACACCGACGCTTCCCATTTTGGCACGGGAGCAGTGTTGTACCAACGGCACGACTCGGAGCGAGCAGTGAAACAATTGCATGTCATAGGATATTACTCCTACACCTTCAGCAAAGCTGAAATAAACTATTCGACGACGGAAAAGGAAGCGCTTGCTGTCATCATGGCATCACGGTACTTCAGGACTTTTCTCGAGGGCAAACCGTTTAAGCTCTTCACGGACCATCAGGCATTAACATACCTTCTCAGTTTTTCTTAGCCAAGAGGGAAGATAGCCCGATGGATTAATGAGCTGCAGCAGCTTGACTTCGAGGTTATACATCGACTAGGTCCGCATTTGACAGATGCCGACGCGTTGTCAAGGCTGCCTAACATCGGATCGGCGGAGGTCCTTCAGGCAAACTATCTGAAGCTGTGGGAGGGCACCGAGGATCTGCAACAAGTAGAGGGGAGGTTCATGGTGCCTGAGACCTTAGTTCCCAAAATATTGTACCGCTACCATGACAGCCCCGAGTCCGGAGGACATGATGGCTTCTGGAAGACCTACCACAAGCTGCGCAAACGCTTCATCTGGGGGCACATGGAGAGAAGCGAGTACGTCAGGACTTGCCAGAAGTGTCAGATAAACAAGGCCAAGTACAGACCAAGACCTGACCAAATGACAATTGTCACTCGCCACGCAACAATTGCTTTTGAGACGATTCATCTGGATTTTGCAGAGTTAAAGAAAAAAACGGAAGGTGTAGGCCGCACACAGTCATTCTTAGTTGCCACTGACGAATGTACGAGGATGGTCGCCGCACAACCAGGGAAAGAAGACACCAACAATGTCCTGGCATTACTGGAGCGGGATAGCTTCCGTAACACGAAGTGCATTGTTTTAGACAATGGGGCCGCGTTTACAAGCAAGAAATTCCAGTCATCGGCCTTACAAAGGGGTATCACTTTGAAGACGTCATCCCCATATCATCCATCGGGCAATGGGCTTGCAGAGCGGGTCATCCGCGTTATCAAGCAATACATGGCTATGTATCCTGATTTCAAGGGCGGGTGGAAATGCTGCCTAGAGGCTGCAGTTAATCACCACAATAGGTCGTTCACGGTAGGCCTCGGGTGTAGCCCACACTTTGCAGCTCACGGGGTAGCATGTTGTCTCCCAGCGGATCGCGAACTGGGAATCGCAGATAAAATTACCCTCAAGGAAAAGGTAAAAACCGAAGCCGAACAACAGGTGTACAAGAAGGCTATGAAGAGGGGCTTCGATCGAAGGCACCATTGTGGATCACCAGACATTCGAGTGGAGGACCTGGTGTTAGTGAAGAAAGTGAGTGATTAAGGTTTTTCTGGCGCATGAGCAACTACGGCTATTATGCGCCAAGACAATGATAAAATGTTATCTATTTAAAAAGGGAAATAATTCAATTAAAATGTAGTTTAAAGGTATTTGATGCAACCGACATCGTTTAAAAAATTGTATACACAATTAAAAGTAACCAGGGGCTCATCACCCAGCAAAAGTGCGGGATGGAAGGGAATGTTAAATTTATAAAAGACGGGAAAGTGGCGGCGACGGTGAGCTTCGTGCAGTGGGCACATTACCAGAATATGCAGAACAGAAAGCAGTTCCCTGCATGGCACACACTGGGGTGGATCCTCCTCCCGTAAAAGGAATCCGTGTGTCAGGTAGGTGTGGCCAATACGCAACCGAGCTGACAGAATTTCGTGAAGCCGGTTACTGAAAGCATGTGTGGGCTTGCCTATGTCATGTTTGATTAGATGGAGTTTATTAGTGTTCTGTGTGTTCCATTGTTTTTGCCATTTCTCATTAATCGTCTTTTGTATGACTGAGCGCAAGTCTTCAGCTGCCACTTCTGTAAATGCGAGGTCGCCGGACAGTGCCTCGACAGCGGCCTTGTCGGCTTGCTCGTTGCCACGTATACCTACGTGACTTGGCACCCAGCAGAGTGTTAGAGAGAAACCTTTGTTTGTAATTCGGCTGAATAAATGCTGGGCCTGTTGCACAAACGGGTTCTTTTGTTTCCGTAAGCTACATATAGCTTGTAGACAGCTCAGGGAATCAATGTACACAACTGACGTATCAATGTGAGAGTGTAACACATGATTAAAAGCAAGGATCACAGCATATACCTCTGCACTGAAAATGGAAAAAGTGTTTGGCAGACGGCGAGACACAACAGACGTGCCTGTGACCATTGCACAGGAAACCTTTGAGCCCGCTTTAGAGCCATCCGTGTAAAGGGCGACATGGTCTCCAAAACTGTCCTTTAATGATAAGAACTCCTGCTGGAGCACAACTGTAGAAGTTTCTTGCTTTTTATATTTTAATAACGATGTGTTGTGTGTTGGTGGTGGTTGCCATGGGGGAAGCCTCCCACCACTTGCTACTAGAGTCACCCTGCCCTGGTCAGGGAAGCCGTAAGCTTCCATTTCCAGGGACAGACGCATATTAAAAGGAGGAATGACAGAAGGTCTGTTCAAAAACAGCTGCTGGAAACGGGTTTCTGTGGCACAGGCTAGGGCAGGGTGCTGCGGGTAAGATCTCACCTTCATTGCATATGTAAAGGCAAGATAAAATCTCCGTTTTTCCAGCGACCATTCATTGCACTCTGCATACAAGCTTTCAACTGGTGATGTTCGAAAAGCTCCTAACACCAGACGGAGACCCTGGTGGTGAACTGGGTCTAAAATCGCCAGGGCAGACCTCCGTGCAGAGCCATAAACCAAAGACCCGTAGTCAAGCTTTGAGCGAATGACGGAAATATAAATACGACGCAGGACTTCGCGGTCTGCACCCCAAGACCTGTGCGACAAGATCTTGAGTATATTTAAGGCCTTCATTGACTTGACTCTGAGATTTTTTATGTGAGACACGAAATTGAGCTTTTGGTCAAAGATGACACCAAGGAATTTGTGTTCATGCATGACAGTAATATCCTGGCCATTCATTTTGAGTGTGGGCTCAGGAAACACACCCCTCACTCTTGAGAATGGGACACAAACAGTTTTCTCAGGAGAAAACTTGAAACCGTTTTTGGTGGACCAGTCTGAAAGTTTGTTTATGGTGAGCTGGAGCTGTCTCTCACACCTAGAAACGCTTGTGGAAGAACAGGATATTTGAATGTCATCCACATATAAGGAGTACGTGACAGACGGTGGAATTGCATGGACGACAGAGTTCATCTTTACAATAAAGAGTGTTACGCTTAGAACAGACCCCTGCGGGACTCCATTCTCTTGTGTGAACAGGCGGGACTGTACAGTTCCCAGCTGCACCCTAAATGTTCTCCCCTGAAGAAAGTTTGCAACGCAACGGAAGAGCCGACCACGTATCCCAAAAGAGTGTAGGTCACGAAGGATGCCATACCGCCAGGCGGTATCGTACGCCTTTTCGAGGTCGAAAAAGATGGATACACAATGCTGCCGTCTGACAAAGGCCTCCCTAATAACAGTCTCCAAACGTAATAGCTGGTCTGTTGTTGAGCATGCAGTTCTAAAGCCACACTGATATCGGTCTAGGCATTCATTTTCTTCAAGGTAGTACATAAGCCTGCAGTTCACCATACGTTCAAAAGTTTTCCTAAGCAACTGGTAAGGGCAATAGGCCTGTAACTGCTTGGATTGGAAGGACTTTTCCCTGGTTTTAGCAGTGGAATGATGATCGCCTCCTTCCAGCGGGACGGGAGGCAGCCCTCATTCCAGAGAGAGTTAAAGAAGCATAGAAGGGTTTCTAGCGATGAAGGTGTTAAATGCTGCAGCATAGAGTACGTGATGCGATCTGGCCCTGGAGCTGTCTGTTTTGAAACGCTCAGTGCTCTTAAAAGTTCTGTTATGGTAAAAGGCCTATTGTAAGCGTAGTTGTCGCCAGTACCACATGACAGGGTGCACTTCTCGGCAGAATCCTTGATCTTCAAGAACTCCCGTGTGTAATGAGTAGAAGAGGAAATGTTTTGGAAATGTTCACCTAAGGCGTCAGCCTGGTCTTCGATGCTCTGACACGTGCTTCCATTTATTTGCAGAAGTGGAACAGAGAAGCTCCTGTAGTCGCCTCTGATTTTTTTCAGTCTGTCCCATACAAACTTGGATGGAGTGCTACTATTTAGGGTGGATACGAAATTTTCCCAAGATTGCCGTTTCGCTTGTTGCCGTGTCCACCTTGCTTTCGCACGGGCTCTTTTAAAAGCGAGTAAGTTTGCTGGGGTTGGGTATCGTCTAAACTTACCCCATGCACGGTTCTGCTCCCGTCTGGTGTTCGCACAATCACTCGTCCACCAGGGCTTGCAGCGTCTAGGAAGACGACCTGAAGATTGCGGAATGGATTTAGTGGCTGCGTCAATAATAATGTCTGTAATAATGTCATTTGCTTCATTAATGCCGAGTCCATGGAGTGATTCTGCTGACAGAATGGCTTCTTGTTTAAAGGAGCCCCAATCGGCAAATTGTGTTTTCCAACGGGTTGGTCGGGTAGTGAGGGTAGCTGCCAGTTGATTGAGTTTTAATACAAGAGGGAAGTGGTCGCTACTGTAAGGACTGTCGGCAACTGTCCATGAAATGTCTTGGAATAGAGATGGACTACATAGTGAAATGTCAATAGCTGAGAAAGTCTGTGAAGCCGAATTGACATGTGTTGCACTCCCTCTGTTGAGAAGGCAGATTGGCAAAGATGTTAGCATTTTCTCTAACATCCTACCTCGTGTGTCAACTTTTGAGCAACCCCACAGAGGATGGTGTGCATTAAAATCTCCAAGCAGAAGAAAAGGCTGTGGCAGCTGTCTGAGAAGGTCTTGAAGTTGCTTTTCTTCAACCTTAGCTGATGGCGGCAGGTACAGAGAACACACCGTCATCACACGGTCAGTGCAAATCTGCACTGCAACAGCCTCAAGATTTGTAGAAAGTTGGACATCTCTCGTGGGAAGTGTTCTGGCCGTGAGAATGGCCACACCTCCGGAAGCACGTGCCGTGTCTGTTCGGTCCTTACGGTAAACGTTCCACCGTCGGAGGTGGAAAGGGACGTCCGGAACCAAATTTGTTTCTTGGAGACAGAAACAGACAGCATGATGTTTGTCTGCCAAATCATGGACATCATCAAGATTTTTCAGCAAACCCCGGCAGTTCCACTGAATAATGCTCTGAGAACCCATAAGAAATGCACAGAAGAGGAAAAAGAATATGGACTGAACGACTACTCTAAGGCGTAAAGACCTTGTGGAACAACTGTCCATAAATGCGGAGGGATTAAGGAGCTTGTATTCTCGGTGGAGGAACCCTTTGTTGTTGTTCCTTGGCTTTTCCTCCTCGTCCTCGGCCAGCTTTTTTCCCTCTCTGTTCCTTGCCCATGGAAAGACTTGGTAGACTCGAAGACGACTTCTGAGAGCAGCAGTCGTCGTCATCGAGATCCATGCTCTGACTCGTGTTTTGGGACAGGCCCATGGCAATCCCGTCCCAAACGGAAGGGGATGCAACAACCTCCTCTGAGGTTAACATTGCATCTTCCTGGCTGTTCGTCTGAGAGGCCACTGGAGGAGAACCCTCAGTGTCCCTCTCTTTGTGTTGGGGAGTGTGGAGGGGAGCCCCAGAGGTCTGGGTCTCCACCGATACTCTGAGTGGTGCCACTCCCCTGCGCACCACATCAGAGAAGGTTCCTTTCTTCTGGAACGCCAATTGTGCCTTTGCTGCACTGTATGTAATATTTTGCTCAGTTTTCAGCTTGAGGATCTGTTTCTCCTCCTTCCAACAAGGACATGATCTGGAGTAAACAGGGTGGTTACCCTTGCAATTGGCACACTGAAAATCATTGCTGCACGACTCTGACGAATGGTCTTTGCCGGAGCACTTAGCACAGACGGGCTGCCCACGGCATACCTGAGAACCGTGGCCAAACCGCTGGCACTTGTAACAGCGACTCGGATTGGGGATGTAAGCCCTCACATTGCAACTGAGGTAACCGGCCTTGATTGTGTCTGGCAGCTTGTGGAGCTTGAAAGAAAGGATTATGTGCTTTGTTGGGATTTCTTTCCCATCCCTACGCATGACTATTCGCTTTACAGCTACCACACCGTGCTGTTGTAAGCCTTCTTGAAGTTCCGATTCCGAACAGTCAAGAAGGTCGCTCTCAGAAATTACTCCTTTAACAATGTTGAGACTCCGGTGTGAACTTACTGTGACAGATATCCCGTTGACGCTTGTCAGTGAAAGAAGTGCACTGCTTTGCTCTCGCTTTTCAACGTGGACTTGGATATCTCCAGAGCCCAGTTTCTTGGCATTGTATTCTTTACCTATCAGCTGTTCAAGTGCTTTCGCTATTACAAAAGGAGATACCTTTGACAGTGGTTTTGTGTCGTCATTCGAATGGACAACCAGAAACTTTGCAAACCATGGTTCGGGTGTTGACGTATTTAGATCAATTTGCTGGTACTCGGTGCGGAACCGTTTCCGATTCCGATCTCGGGGTTTTAAGGAAGATGAAGCCATAAAGGTGACAATACAATTCGATGCAAGGGTCCTGCCGCCCACCACGGAGCCCAACCAGGGGACCGCGTTTGACGCAGTAGCAGGTACGCCTACACTATACCCAAGCGCAGCTTCTGGAGAGTGAAAGACTGCCCAAGGTTGACCCTTGCCGCCAAAGAAGGTGAAAAGAGAAAAGGAGAGAAAGAAGAAGACCAAGGAAGAAGAAAGTGATGAAAAGGGAGATGGCGACTAGCTGAATAGTCCTGGCCGGGCCTTCCAGGACCACCCGTCTATGGGAAGCAGGGGCCAAAGCGGTGTGTTGCTTTCCCGGAGGGGCCCCGAAGGGTCCAAAACAACCTCCGGGTCCACTCAACCGCCAGGATCCCCCTTTCCCCAGACACGGGAAAGCCACGCACAGCTATACGTGGGGGTCTCCCTCCTGCGGCGACCCAACCGTGAGTGCAGGAGGGGGCTACTGCGGCTGCTGCCGGGCGATGGGGGCGCCAAGTTCCCGACGCCGGGGTTAGTGAAGAAAGGTGCTCCTCACTCTTAGAAATGAACTTCACCGCATAGCAAGCTCTTAGCCAACCATCATCTCGAATGATATCGTTATCTGTCCTGATTTGTTCAAAACGGGAGGCGTACGCCGTTTTTGTGACAATTGTGAACAGCATAAGTGTCACAAAAAAGGCGTACGCCTACCGTTTTGAACAGATCAGGGCACACAGCGATATCATTCGAGTTGATTGTTGGCTAGGAGCGTGCTATGCGGTGAAGTTCATTTTTAAGAGTGCTGGACAACGGACTCCGTGGTGGGGACCATTTCTAGTTGTGAGAACTGCACACAAGGAGGGCATTCTTAGGAATGTGGAGTACAGTAATTCCGACGGAAGGCATGAACTTGCCGCCATAGAAAATGTTTTAAAATACCATCCCAGGAGGAGGGTTTCACGTCAGTTCAGGCAGAGAGGTCCCATCGACCTCCTGGGTTTTCAGTATTTTTTTATGTTTATAAGCTCATCGTATATTATGATCAACAGCGGTAAAATGAATGATTTCTACCGAGCCAGTTCTGACTGGGTCGGGACTAACCTCTCCATGTTTTTCTTTCTTTTTCCAATCCAATCTACCGAGTATAGCTTTCGTGCAAAAAACTCGAGAAAATCCGGCCCTGAATTCGAATGTTTCAGTTTTGCCGTGTTTGCACGCGTATATCTCTCGGGTGTTAAAAGATATTGTTGTGAAATTTTTTACTGCTTTATTATGCCTACAGGCCAGCTGTCAGAGTGCAAATTTTGGCGCGCAGGTGCAACGCTGTGTGCTATAAAAAATGGCGAACATGCCTTCTCGCGCAGTTTTGTCCCAATTTCGACGCGTGATTTCTCTGGCTATAGTTGTCCCTGACTACCATACTTCGTATAAGCTCACTCAGCTTTTAATGCTCTTTTATCTGATATATAATATCCTGCATATACCTGCTAGCGCTATGTGCTGAAATAGGCAAATGTTTAGGCATATTTCGAAAAAACATGGATTTTGCGCGTGTATTTTTCAAAAAGGCCCCTCTTGATATCATTTATATTTTGCCAGGACATGGCCCGATATCACGCCTTTCATCTAACGCAAAAAATTCTGCTTCAAAAGGCATAAACTGGTGATTAGCGCGTTAAAACGCGGCCCTGCTCTGCGTACGAACGTGTCGGGGACATCTACAGCCAGATCAAGAAGCGTCGAAGTTGGAACGAAACTGCGCGAGAGAGCATGTCCGCCACTTTTTATACAACACAGTGTTGCACCTGTGCGCCAAAATATGCACTAGGACTGCTGGCTTGTAGGTGTACTTAAGCATAAAAAAATTTCACTACGCTATCTTTTAAAACTCAGGAGGTATACACGTGCAAACACGGCAAAACTGCATCACTCGAATTCAGGGCTGGATTTCTCGATTTTTTGTTTTTTTTTTTGCACCGAAAGTATTCGGTAGAAATGATTAATTTTACCCATGTTGATCGTCATGTACGATGAGCTTCGGAATATAAAAAACAATAATGAAAATCCAGGCGGTCCAAAAGACCTCCCTGCCTGAGCTGACGTGAAACAGGCCTACAATTCTTGCACAGTATAACTTGAGACAATTATGTTCTGGCTAATCTTTTCAGTGACTTCCATCTTTCAACAGTCCAACTTAACTGGCAACGAGATCCAACTTCTATCTCTGTCCCATATAACCTCTGTTAAGTGAATATTTGTGAAGTAAATAGTACATATGCGGGGCTTGTTATTGTATACTTTCAATGCAACAATATTTTTTTCATTGCTGGTGAAGTGATGCTGATGATGATGATTGGAGTTTTAATGGCGCATTGACTACATAGGTCATAATGCGCCAACAATGTGATTAAAATAAGACTAGTAAGAAGTAGGTGCAGTACTTAAAAAGGAGAGAAGTAACATAAAATACAAGACTAAAACTACACAAGATTTTGATTCGGGTTTTATTGGCGCATCAGCTACAACGGCCATAATGCGCCAAATACCACTGAAGACTAGTTAGTTAAAAAGTGCATGTGCAGGACTAAAATTCCAGTAACTGTTGCATTAGTGATGATGATGATGATGATGATTGGAGTTTTAATGGCGCATTGACAACACAGGTCATAATGCGCCAACACTGTGATTAAAGTTAGACTGGTAAAAAGTAGGTGCAATACCTAAAAGGGGAGAAGTAACACCTAAAATACAAGACTAACTCTACAGAAGACTTTACTGAAGAAAGTTTTACTGAAAGGGATAATAGCCTCATCGCCAAGCAAGAGCGCTGGATGAAGAGTAAAAAAATACGTATAAAACTCTGTGAAATGATGTTGACGATGGATTTCGTGGTGTGGGCAGGTGATAAGAATGTGGATGACAGAGAGGAGTTCACCACACTTTTCACACAGTAGCGGCTCTTCTCCACAGAGTAAAAATTTGTGCGTAAGGAAGGTGTGACCTATCCGCAACCTCGTTCGCAGAACACTCAAGAGACGATTTTCCTGGCGGTCTCCGTAACTTTGGATGTGTTGTTTAATCAAGTGTAGCTTGTTTTGTGTCTGAGTGTTCCAGAAGCTGTGCCATTTTGTGTACAGTGATTTCTTAAGTGCTGCCCTAATATCTTGCATGGGTATCTCGAAAGTACTGACGTCTTTTGAAGCTGCAGCAGCAGCAGCCCGGTCGACAAACTCATTTCCTTGTATGCCTGTGTGGCTAGGCACCCAGCATAAAATAACCGAATATCCCCTCTTCTGTGCCATACTGATTAAGGACTGTGCACGCTGTATCAAAAAAATTCTTTGGTTTGCGTGTGCTACAAACAGCATTAACAGAACTTAAAGAATCTGTATATATTACTGCTGAACGGATGCAACCTTGAAGAATGTGGTTAAGTGCAAGGATGATGGCATAGATTTCTGCAGTTAAGATAGATGCTATACTGTTTAGACGATGTGACCTCACGCATGTGCCACAAGTCATGGCACAGGTCACTCCTGCGCTAGACTTTGATCCGTCCGTGTAAATTTCTGTGTGAGTCCCAAAACTTTCCCTCACGTGTTCAAATTCTTGCTGTAGTACTTGTGTAGAGGTGTTGTGTTTGCTGTACTTAGTCAATGTAGTATCGTACCTTGGCGGTGGTTGCCAAGGTGGGACTATTTTACCATATTCTACAATTTGGCAATCATGGGAAGAAAAATTGTGATCCTCAATATCTCGTTCAATTCTCATTGAAAGAGGGGGAACTACTGAAGGTCTGTTAATAAACAGCTGTTTGAAGCGTGTACTTTTAACACAAGTGAGTGCAGGGTGTTGTGGAAAGCTCCTTATTCTTAGTGCATATGACACCCCAAGATAAAATCTTCTTCTATCAACGAATATTCATGTGATTCTACATACAGACTTTCAACTGGAGAGGTGCGGAACGCACTAAGGATAAGCCTGAGCCCTTGGTGATGTACCGTGTCCAGGAACTTCAATACGGATTGGCGGCCTGAGCCGTAGACGATAGAGCCATAATCTATGTTGGAGCGAATGCAGGCAGTGTATACACGGCGAAGTGTCTCCTGGTCTGCACCCCAAGACCTGTGAGACAGGATTTTCAGTAGATTCAATGACTTAATACATTTTGCCGACGACGTAAAGCCATTCTGCTCGACATAAAGCCATTCTTCTCGGAAAGCCATTCTGCTTTGTCCGAACTGTTGGACTCCACGGAACAGTTCTTGCGCAGGGTGGGGCTCCAATTGAACCCAGCAAAAACCCAGTACTTCGGATGGCTTGATTACAACGTGCCACCAATTGTAGTTAACGGCGTCAGTGTGGGACCACTTGCGAGAGATACGCCACTACGTTACCTTGGCTTAGATATCTTCATCCATCGCGGACCGTCACACCTTGATGCAATGTCAGACAACATCACAAGCATCATTGCCAAGGCCGACTTGAAACTCTTTCAAAAAGTCGGGTGTTACAGAGAGTTAGTGGTACAGAGACGGCTATATGGCCTGTCTAACTTCCTGGCTGTCATACAACGCAGCGAAAAACTCAACAAGATATCCCGCGAGTTTGTCAAGGAAATCTGCCACCTTCCCTACTCTTTCCCGAGCTCTCATGTCTGGTTGCCTGCCAGGGAGGGTGGGTTAGGTGTCAGTGACCTACAATGGCTTGCACCAGCAGTACAAGTGAAGGCCTTGGCTCGGCTTTTGCGCAGAGAAAACCAATTTGTCGACGAACTCTTCAACGAGGTACTCAACGACCACCTCAACAAGCAATGCCGCCATCTCCGGATTCCCGAAGGCTTGTCATCATTCCAGGACATCGAGTCTGCTTTGAGACAGGGGCGCCGTCGGTATGGAGATGCCATACAATCGGGTTACAAGAACAAAGGATTATTCGCCCATACTCGCAACCATGCAGGCAACAAGTGGCTGTACCCCGACTGCAGATTTCTGAAGGACGGAGACCGGATCCGTGCTCTCCGCCTCCGTACGGATCTCTATCTGACAAGATCCCTCTCCAATTGCCGCGCTTTGGACCCAAATGCTCGATTATGCCACCATTGCAGTAAATCTGAGGAGACGGCCGTGCACATTCTCCGATATTGTGGACAAGGTGCACGGCCCGCGTATCGAACATCGCAATTTTATCGCCAAGCAGATATGGAGACTCATTACTGAGCACAGCCCGCAAGCCAGTTGTTCAGGAGAAAATCTTCACAGTTCAGGGTGTACGCCTCAAACCCGATATCGTGGTGGAGACTGACGAAGAAGCCCACGTCATCGACATCGCTATCGCAAGGGGCAGCTCCGTCGCCAACCTGGAGAGGAAATGCAGGGAAAAGGCAGAAAAGTATCAAGTTCTAGTATCCGCTTTTCCCAATAAATCGGTCGACGTTTCCGGGTTGGCGTTCAGAGCCAGAGGAATGACTTGTCCCACGAAAAGAAGAGGACGCAGGCAGCTTGTTTTCTCCGTCCAACGTCTCCTGGCTTGCTGCCCGAACACCCGTGGGTAGCCTTGAGACGCATCCTGGAGCGTCCAGTGACATATGTGGACATAAGGGCCATCTACAACAGATTTGGTATCAGATGTGACAGAAGGGACCGGAAGAAAGGATCGAACGGGCTTCAGAACAAGGGTGCTAGACGCAAGCAGTGGCTTCTCGAAAACCAGCGTTTATATAAGAAAGGGTCCAAGGTGTTGTTACATCATCTCATGACAGAGCCCGGGGAGGCTGAGATTACTCTGGGGGACGTCCACAAGTTCTACGACCCTATTTTCTCTACACCTTCTTTGAGAGAGGCCTCTGTACGGGACGCTGGTTGCAGTATCGATGCACCAGTATGTGCGATCACCGAGGAAGGTAAACAAAGACATCATCCTCTTTACGCTGCCAGCCTCGACATAAGGAAAGCATTCGATATGGTCAGCTACCATGCATTGGAAAGCGCCCACAGGGGCAGAGGTTTACCTGGCTTCTATATTGATATTATCAAGGCAATGTACTTGTGCAGCTCCACAACTTTTTGTCTGAACGGAGCGATTGAGGACATGGAAGTGGCGGTGCGACGTGAAATCAAACAGGGCGACCCCTTTTATTTAATCGCGTCATTGACCCCTTGCTCAGCAAGCTCAACGAGACAGGTCTTCGCTATCACCTACCGGCATCGTTCATGGCCCTTGCTCACGGATATAAAGACACAACTTTATAGTTAAACAGGTGTCACGGCTGATCAAACAGTACTCGCCGGAGGCCGAGCTGGTTACAGAAAAAGTCGTCACAGTTGACGGTGCTCGACTAAAACCAGATATTATTGTGGAGAAGGGTGAGGAGGTGTTTGTGCTTGATGTTGCCGTCACGCGGGACTCCTCAGTAACACCACACAGAAGAAATGCGCCGTCCAAAACTGACCTTTCCAACCACTCGCCAAGAGATGTTAAAAAAAGAGACGAGTAACGGATATGTCCTAGTGCTGCAGCACTCATAACTTTGGTTCTAGGAAACTTACCAAACAAGTTAAGAACTAAAATAAAGATAAAGAAAAAAAGATATACACAGAAAAAGAAAGTAACGAAGGAAAAGCAAAAATCCTCTAAAACTAACAGAAATTGTAGAAAATCCCAATTGAAGTTTCTGCTCCTCGGACAAGTAAAATGCAAGTAGCCTTACAACCTTAAACAAAAATCCCCCAGATCAACCTACGCTCAAGCGGTAGGATCCACTCAAAGACTCATAAAAAGTATAGAGGAACTGCCCGCAGAGGTAGCTTTCGTTCATGCGAAAGATAAACGAACTGACGAAGAACGAACTGAAGAGATAAGCAAACTCTTGAGAGAACACATCGATCCTTCAGAAATCGGGATCCCTGATGCGATGTTGTAGTCAATGAAAATCGGAGGGATCATGGTCAGATCACAACACGTTAAAGGATTGGGAAGATTAGTGGAAGAGGCAAACAAAAATAACAAAGAAATATCTGGAATACTCTAGGCAGCGATGCCAAAAAAGAAGACCCAGATTGTACATAGGGGGAGTCGAAAAACTAAGGACATCTTGCTGGCCACGATCAACCTAAAAAAACAACCTACACACCCAACAAGATGACTTTAACATCATCAAGGAAATAAAAACGAGTCGTAACACGACCTACATAGTAGAGGTTGCACTAAAACCAGCAAGACCTCTCATAGAAAAGAAAAATCTAGACATGGGCTGGTCAGAATGTATATTGGGTCATAGAGGAAATTATGGTGGGAAGATGTAGGAAATGTCTTCTGTATACCTACAGTACCAGGGACTGTTAAGACGAAAGGTCAAAATGCCACCTACGTGGAGATACACACATGGCAGAAGACTGCCGAGAAAGGAGAGGCGACTACTTTGGCAGGAGATGTGGGTACGCTAATTCGATGAAGGCAGCCAATCCTGATACGTGCCACTCAGCTTACTCTAACGACTGTCGTGAATATAAAGGGGACTTAAGCATAGCAAAAAAAAAAAAAAAAAGGATTGGCGTGTAAACCTAATTCTCTCAACACATACTCATTATGATAAATTTCTTACAAATTAATACTGCCAGAAGCAAGGCTGGCACAGATAATTGTTATGCCGCAATGAATTAAATATAGACATAGCTTTCATTCAGGAACCCTATGTGAAAGATAAAATATTTCAGTATACTACAACTAATTATAAAATTTTCTGCTCAGATGGAAACCCCAAAACAGTAATCATTTGCAGGGATAAAACCTTTGTTTTCTCCTAAGTATCTCAGGTAATGAAATGTAAGATAAGATGCTCTAATAAAACAAGATATTTTATCTTAATTAACGTGTACTTCGAACCCACATCAGACAGTAAAGAAATAAAATTTCAAAGGGAAACCATTATTATAACTGGAGATTTAAATGTTCGAAACACCCTATGGGGTGGCTACGTAAATGACGAAAGAGAAGAGGTGTTTTCGTGATTTACTACGTGATTTCATAATAGGTAAAGACCTGACATTAAGAAATCATAGTTCATCTTTGGCGACCTTTCATGGTGCTTGTGGTAAATCATGGATTGATATTACTATCATTTCGGAAAGGGATTTTCAACTAATAAAAGACTGGACAGTAAGAGATATTCCCTCATGCTCTGATCATAGATATATTACTTTTAGCATGTTGAATAATGAAAAAAACTAAATATGAAAATTAACTAAAAATGACAGTTACATCTAAGCCAGAACATTAACAATGATAAATGGCCGACCATGATTTCATATCCATGGAAATCACATCTGCCCAAACAAAGGAGATGCATTCTTCAGCCAGTGTCAGCCAGTGTGTCAGGACGGCATGACGTGGGAAAGCTTCAACTGCTCCCCAGAAAAGGAAACCAGAGCAAGGCATCGAAAGTTCCGGAAGACCACCGTAAGAGTTGTTATCGTTGTGGTAACAGTAATTTACCGGAGGAGTGCCCATTTATTAACATTAACTATCACTCATGCCAACGGTATGGGCACACTGGGAGGGTGTGCCAGTCAAAGGGGCAGCAAAGTAAACAAAAGAGAAAAATCCCTAAGAATATGAATACGTTGGAAAATGACTGTGACGTTACCAGTCTGTACGCTGTTGCATCTAAAGAGAGGCGCTCAGCTCCATACGAGGTGCAGTTAGCGTGACATAATATGCAAGTTGATGATGATTCGGGTTTTTATGGCGCATGGGCAACTAAGGCTATAATACGCCAATACTGTGATATATGATCTCTTTACCAGTTAAAAAGATAACGATGAATTTAAAACTGATATAAACATAAAAAAATATATGTGAATTCAGATATCTCTTAGGTATCCAGTGTCCCTAAAAAACTTGTAAACTCTGCTAAAACTTACAAGCGGCTCATCGCCCAGCAAAAGGGCTGGGTGAAGAGGAATTCTATACTGGTAGAACTCAGAAAAATGAATTTGGCGATGATGTTCCTGGAGAGGGCAGCTGATGAGAATGTGAAGAATAGACAACTGCTCAGCACAGTGCACACACTGAGGTGGGTAGGTGGGTCAATCTGGAGAATTAAAAATCCATGTGTGAGAAATGTGTGGCCGATACGCAGACGAGACATGACTACTTCATAAAGCCTCTCTTTGAAAACTCCTGCAGGCTTACCTACATTGCACTTGATCAAATGTAATTTATTATTTGTCTGTGTGTCCCAGTCATGTTGCCATTTTAATTGCTCTACGCAAGGCAGACCTCAGATCCTGTGCTGGTACGTCAAAGGGGGTTATGTCACCTGAGAGTGCGTTGGTAGCCGCTGTGTCCGCGAGCTCGTTACCGGGTATCCCGACGTGGCTGGGCACCCATCAAAGTGTCAAGGAAAGACCTGTGTTTATTATGCGGCTAGACAGGTGTTTTGCTCGCAGAACAAGGAGGTTTTTTGGTGGTTGCAGGCTACATATAGCCTGCAGGCAACTAAGTGAATCAGTATACACAACTGATGACCTGATGGAAAGTCGTAGTATATGATTAAGTGCCAAGATTACGCCATACACTTCTGCGGTGAAAATGGAGGTTGTGTTTGGCAATCGATGCGATCTACAAGATGTGTCTGTAACCATTGCACATGAGACACCGGTGTCCGTCCTGGAACCATCTGTGTAAAATGCGACATGGTCCCCAAAACCTTCTTTTATAGACAGAAACTCTTGCAGGAGTACGGCTGTGGGGGTTTCGTGTTTCTTGTACTGCAACAAAGATGTATTGTGTTCGGGCGGTGGTTGCCACGGAGCAATCCTCCCACTAGTTCCTACAGGCGTAGAATCGTACTCTGAAAAACCGTGTGTTTCAATTTCCTGCAGGATTCGCAAGCTGAAAGGAGGTGTACATGACGGTTTGTTAAGAAATAACTGTTTGCAGCGTGTCTGAGTAACACAAGAGATAGCTGGGTGCTGTGGATAACTTCGTACTTTTAGTGCATATGTGGAGGCAAGGTAAAATCTCCGCCTTTCTAATGACCACTCGTTGCACTCCACATAGAGACTCTCGACCGGCGATGTGCGAAACGCTCCCAAGACCAGTCGCAGTCCCTGGTGGTGGACAGGGTCTAGAGCTCTCAAGACGGACTTTCGTGCAGAGCCGTACACGACAGATCCATAGTCAAGCTTGGAACGGATGCAAGATGTGTAGATGCGACGCAGAACCTCACGGTCTGCACCCCAGGATCTATGTGACAAGATTTTGAGAATGTTCAGCGATTTCCCACATTTACTTTTTAGGTTCCTTATGTGAGGGTTGAAAGTGAGCTTGCGGTCAAAAAGTATACCCAGGAATTTATGCTCAGATTTGACCGTAATATCTTGGCCATTCATTTTAAGTTCTGGCTCAGGAAACATACCCCTTACTCTTGAGAAGGGTACGCAAACCGTTTTCTCAGGTGAGAAATTAAATCCATTCTCAGATGACCATTTTGCTAATTTGTTCACACAGAGCTGGAGTTGTCTCTCACATCTTGAAATGCTTGTAGACGAACAAGATATCTGAACATCGTCAACGTATAGTGAGTACATGACGGATGGCGGAATAGCGTGCACAATAGAGTTCATTTTGACTATGAAGAGTGTGACACTCAGAACGGAACCCTGTGGGACACCGTTCTCCTGAATAAAAGAACGTGAGAGTGATGTGCCCAACTGGACTCTAAAAGTTCTGTCCTGTAGAAAATTTGCGATGCACCGGAGCATACGACCGCGTACACCGAAATTGTACAAGTCGCGAACGATACCATATCGCCATGCTGTATCGTACGCTTTTTGAATATCGAAAAATATGGAAATACAATGCTGTTTTCTGACAAACGCTTCCCTGATGACAGTTTCCAGCCGCAGCAGATGATCAGTGGTTGAGTGGGCGGCTCTAAATCCGCACTGATACCTGTCGAGACATCCATTTTCTTCGAGGAAGTACATTAGGCGGTAGTTAACCATGCGCTCGAAGGTTTTGCCTAAACAGCTTGTAAGGGCTATAGGCCTGTAGCTACATGCGTTGGAAGGATCTTTCCCTGGCTTCAAAAGTGGAACGACTGTCGCCACTTTCCAACGAGATGGGAGTTCACCCTGATTCCAAACTGAATTGAAAAAGTGCAGAAGACCTTCTAGTGATGTTTTTGATAAGTGCTGCAACATGCTGTACGTGATTCGATCTGGCCCTGGTGCTGTTTGTTTTGGAGACGACAGAGCACGCAGCAGCTCCATCAAACAAAAAGGTTTATTAAAAGCATGTCTGTCATTGGTGCCATATGTAATTTTGAATTTCTCAGCATCATCTTTGACTTTTAAGAAATCCCTGGTGTAGTGAGAGGAGGAAGAAACGCTCTGGAAGTGTTCTCCCAACACATCTGCCTGTTCTTTTAAAGTTTGGCACACCGTACCATTCCTCTCCAAGAGAGGAACAGAGAAGCTTGTGTAACTGCCCTTTATTTTCTTTAATCGATCCCACACAACCTTAGTTGGGGTATTGCTATTCAAGGAGGAGACAAAACCCTTCCACGATTCAGTCTTTGCTTGTCGGCGTGTCCACCTAGCTTTTGCTCGAGCTCTCTTAAACGCCAGTAGATTTGCTGGGGTTGGATACCGCCGGAACTTACCCCAAGCACGGTTCTGCTCTTTTCGTGTATTTCCACAGTCCTCTGACCACCAAGGCTTGCAACGCCTGGGCAGTTGACCTGATGACTGTGGAATGGACTTGGTTGCTGCTTTTACAAGTGTGTCTGTTACATAGTTATTTGCGTCATTAATGTTCAGCCCAAGAAGGGACTCTACAGAAAGTGTGGCTTCTTGTTTAAAGAGGTTCCAGTCTGCTAACTGTATCTTCCAACGAGGTGGGCGGGTTCTAATATCACCTGATGGTCGATTGATCTCTAAAACGACAGGGAAGTGATCGCTACCATAGGGGTTTTCGTCCACTGTCCATGAAATGTCCTGAAATACAGATGGACTGCACAGCGAAATATCTATGGCTGAAAAGGACTGCGAAGCAGCATTAACATGAGTAGCGTTTCCTGCATTGAGCAGACAGATAGGTAAGGATGCTAATAATTTCTCAAACATTTTGCCTCGGGTGTCAACTTTGGAACAACCCCAGAGCAAATGATGCGCATTGAAATCTCCCAGTAGTAGAAAAGGCGATGGGAGCTGATTAATAAGATCCTCAAGCTGTCTCTGTTCGACCCTGGCTGATGGCGGTAGGTATAAAGAGCATACCGTCACTACACGGTCAGTGCAGATCTGTACAGCAATGGCCTCAAGATTTGTGGAAAGTGGAACGTCTCTCGTGGGAAGTGTTCTGGCCGTGAGAATGGCCACACCTCCGGAAGCACGTGCCGTGTCTGTTCGGTCCTTACGATAAACGTTCCACCGTCGGAGGTGGAAAGGGGTATCTGGAATCAAATTTGTTTCTTGGAGACAGAAACAGACAGCATGATGTTTGTCTGCCAAATCATGGACGTCATCAAGATTCTTCAGCAAACCCCGGCAGTTCCACTGAATAATGCTCTGGGAACCCATAAGAAATGCACAGAAGAGGAAAAAGAATATAGACTGAACAACTACTCTACGGTGTAAAGACCTTGTGGAACAACTGAGAGATGAAAGGCATCTAAACCAAGACTAACACAAAACCCGCAGAGCTAACCTAGGTCCAGTAAAAACCTGCACTCCTTATCGGTGATCGAAATTGACAGCTCGCATCATAGTCAGGCGTGCGTGTTGTCCCTCATTCACCTTTTCATCAGGTTTATATCGCAACATATTCGTTTCAATAAGCGCCTGGGATTATGTTGTTTTTGAGGACTAGCGATCTTGTCATAACAATACACGAGCAATAACATGATGATGATGATTCGGGGTTTTATGGCGCATGAGCAACTAAGGCTACGAGCAATAACACCATGCAAGCAGACCGGTGTTGGGGATACAAGTAACACACCGCCTATAGACCCTGTTAATGACCACCTAGTCCTAGATCGACAGAAAAAAGGAAGAAACCGAAGACAGAGCAAGCACACCCACGAACAGACGAGAACGAGTGAAGCACAACAAAGGAGCTCGCACCTGGCAAAAACGAGCGAGAAGACGCAAGCAGCACATCCCCGCCACCTAGGGAGATTTCTTCTTTTTCTTTTTTTTTAAATATCAAGTATGCACTTAATCGCTCGCGCGATCTTCGACTAAAACAGAAAAGAGAGAAGAATGTGTTATGGGCCATTCTGTCATGTGATGAGAGAAAGTCCCACTTTTAAGAAAAATCTGCCAATCCTGTAGCTATACCGAGGATTTCGCACCCTTCTCTCCTGCTGCCATTTCCCGTACTGCTAAAATCTCCCACTGCGAAAATCTTACCATTTCTTATCTTTTCATGCCCAACCTTTTGCCTTGCAACCTTTTTGCCCAACCTGTCGTCGACAGTTCACGTCTATGAAGGGCTTAAGGATCCATGTGGCACCAAAGAAGCATTCGCTATCATCTGATCCTGCCATTCCTGTTGCTGAAACTGACGAAAGACTACGAGAAACCTGTGACTCGGCGACGGCTGCTGGTCCAAGTGCTTCGTCCGGCCTGACCTCGAACCAAGATGCTTCAGAGCCTGGAACTTCTACTTCTCAAGCCCCTCAAGATCAGTAATTAGAAGATCTGAATAGATGCTCTATATGGTGGCACGATCTTCACTTCAAAGATTGGTTTCGTCTTACATATGAAAGCTCGTCATCATGCTGAATATCAACAGAATATTGATATTACCCGAGTAAAGCCACGCTGGACAACGGAAGACGAGTTGCTCCTGGCGCAAGCTGAAGTGCGTCTTCTTCGCATAGAGAAGCCCCCGAAATTCATCAATATCGCTTTGCAGGAAATCTTCCCAGAACGCACTATTGAAGCCATAAAGTGCCACCGCAAACAAGCTTCTTACAGGAACCTGCGGGAGTCTCGCCGTCAAACCCCCACAAGGGCGGAAGAGCCACCCTTATTGTCCTCGACGCCAGAGGTTAACCCACAACCAGAAGCTCGTCCGGGTCCCACGAGGAAACAGGCCATCCTTTTGGAAATAGAAAGAATTGTTGCGAGGGCCCCACCTGAAGGATGCCAGGCTGCTAGATTATATGACCTATCGAGGCAGGTCATTAATGGTGTAGACGTTACAGCAGCTTTTAATGATTATATCAGAGACGTCTTCATCCTTCCCGACCCTCCAAGCAGACAGCAACCACTAACAAGACCCAAGAACACGTCCAGACTAAGCAGGCGTCGTCGAAAAAGAATAGAATACGCGAGGACACAAGATCTCTACCGCAGATGTCAGCCCAAGTGCGCCCGGCTCGTCCTCGATGGTTACGCTCCGGCTGCAGTCGAGGACGAGCAGGGGTTTTTGGATCACTGGGAGAGGATATTTACTCATACAGAAGAACTCCCCACCCTTCAGATAGACAACGTAGTATCTTCGGTTAATCCGTGTTACGTCATAACTGCTCACGATATACGACGCAACATGCCACCCACCAGCTCTTCTCCCGGACCGGATAATTTCTCCTCACGGCAACTACAAGCCGTACCAGTACCGATACCGCGTCTCATACTCAACATAACACTACTGCTAGGAACACCGCCTACCAGTCTCAGAAATGCACGGACTATCTTCATCCCGAAAAAAGCTCATGCTCAACAACCAGCTGATTTTAGGCCAATCACAATCTCCTCAGAGCTACTCCGTCTATTCCACCGTATTCTGGCCAAAAGACCAACTTCGTTCCTAGACTTCAACTACAGACAACGGGCTTTCCTACCTTTAGATGGATGTGCTGATAACGTTCTGCTACTTCGCACGGCCATTGCCGAAGCCCGTCAAAAGAAGAGGTCCCTGTTCCTGGGAATACTTGATTTAACTAAGACCTTTGACCGAGTGTCAAGGTATGCTATTATCCAGGGAGCCCGCCAGGGTGGACTAGCGCCGGACTTCATTGAATACTTGACAGACCTTCTGAATGATTGTCCTACTCTGCTCTGCATGAAGGGAAGCGCCCGCCTCGTCCAGCCGAAAATAGGGGTTAGACAGGGAGACCCCCGTTCTCCCATCCTGTTCAACCTAGTGTTGGACAGGATGTTGAGGGAAACACAAGATGGAATAGGCTTTCCCTTCGGCACATCGTCATTAGATATAATGGCGTTTGCCGATGATCTCGTCGTGGCAGCATCATCGCCTGCGGGACTCCAACACCGACTAGATCGAGTTACCACCTACCTGGCTGAACGAGGTCTACACGTCAATTTAAACAAGACATTCACTGTAGCCCTGGTGGCGTCAGGGCGCGACAAGAAGATTAAAGTCGACACCACGAGACAATTCAAGATTCATGACTCAGCTGTTCCAGCGGCAGAGCCTGACTTTGTATGGAAGTATCTAGGTGTTCAGTGTAATCCATACGACAGAGCTCAACAACAATTTAATGATTTGCATGAGGGACTGGATAGAATCCGGAAAGCACCGCTGAAACCGCAACAACGGATGGTTATTTTGCGTTTTTATCTTCTGCCGAGAATTCAGCACCGATTGGTGCTGGGCCGATGGAACTTAAAATTACTCGAAAAACTGGATCTCTCCATCAGGAACGCCATCAGGAGATGGTTGTTTCTCCCCCACGACACGCCCATAGGCTTCTTCTACTCTCCCATTAAACTCGGAGGCTTGGGCGTGCCGTCACTTCGTGTTGGAATACCAGTCCTTCAGAGAACAAGGCTCCTCCGTTTAGCATCATCTACACATCCGGCAGTCAGAGAAGCCGTCGCTACTCCCTCAGTCCAAAAACCCCTAAGACGATCTAAGGCTGCATCAACCCTCGATGGCCGTTTCATCCGGACGCATCACGCGATCAAGGAGTAACGACGGTAAAGCCCTCAGCGAGGCATCCGCTGTCCCTTTCGCCCACTCGTGGGTGGGGGAGGGCACGAGGCTAATGCAGGGGAGGCAATATGTGGATGCAATAAAAATTAGAATTAATGCCTTACCCTGCAAAGTACGCTCCGGCAGAGGACTTTCCACGGATCGCTCATCTCGAAGCGGATGCCGGTCGCAAGAATCTTTATCCCATGTAGTCCAGATTTGCCAGCGGACTCACGGCCCCAGAGTGAAGCGACACGATAATATCGTCCGGTACGTTGACAGGAGACTTAGGGACCTAGGATGGACCACTCAAATAGAGCCTAGGATCATTGTTCCGGAAGGTATTCTGAAGCCAGATGTTGTAGCGAAGAAGGAGGGGAAGACGATCATCCTTGATGCACAAGTTGTGGGCACAGGACTCTCTTTGGACCTAGCCCACGCGCACAAAGAACTCAAGTATGGACGGGATGATGTATTCGAGAAGTTGAGGGAAGACAACGAAGGCCCAGTAACCGCTGGTAGCATAACAGTAAATTTTAGAGGCATCTGGTCACCTAAAAGTGTTGAACTGTTTCTACAGACGGGTTTAACTAAACGTGACATTTCCACCATGTCGGTGATTGCTGTACAAGGTAGTGTCCGATGTTATTGGGTGTTCGGTAGGATGACCGCGGTGGTTCCCCCCCCCCCCCCCCCGGTGATGCTGGCTCCGGGCATCAGTGACTCAGACTTTGTACGGGTATCTCTTCCCTTATAAGAGAGATTTGATTTTAAAAAAATAGCTAAATGACACAATGGACGACCAAGTATCATACCCACCATGCTTTTGTAATACAATCCATTCAAAAACGAGTGAGAGGTGGTAGTAAGAACAATCTGCTTTCGGTAGCTAAATGACACAAAGGACTACCGAGTATCATACCCACCATGCTTTTGTGATACAATCTATTCAAAAATGACTGAGAGGCGGTAGTAAGTATATTGTGCTTTCATGTGCTCGCCTCCCCCCACCAATACTCCACAATGTAGTTTAATTATTTTCTAACATTGAGATTTTACGTTGGTGGCGGGGGAAGTTGCTATCATATTTGAGTCACAGAAAGGTTATCTGGCTGGCGGTAGTCATAGTCTACTCATAGACCGCAAGTTTGATACTGCGCTTCCTGCTTCACAACTTGAAGCATTTCTCGACAGGCTAGCGGAGGGCCGACTCTCAGAAGATGACCAGCTTATAACCACTCACTTCAAGTTTTTTGATCGCATGATCAGGGATACGACATTATTAACCACATTTATGTTGGATGTTCTGGCGGATACTATCATCGGGTCGATTGTTCCTCCAACTGCATACACCAAGATAGTATCCATGATTGTTGAGAACTTGGAGATACAGCAGAGGTACAATCGTGAATCTAATCCTAGTCTACGAGTTCCGTCACCGAGGGTCCTATTCGACCAGATTCCAGCAAGGTCACGGCATCTCATTGGAACGCTGACCTACGCTGCATCTGAGTTAGCAGTCTGTATCGAGAAGTTCTCCATGATCAACCACTACGATCGAACTCTCACTACCCCCGAGGCCAGGATACAAGCTAGGACCAAGGACAATCGATGGCGATGCAAAAAACTTCGCCTGGAGGTCTACTCGTGTGTTGTTCGCTTGTGTGTTGTTCGCTATAGAGGGCAGCTATACCTCCAACCCAGACCCGATTTGCTACAGTTACACAACAAAATTTGTGACACCATTTCAGTTTTGCTCCTCGCACACACCCAAGCAGGCGTTGCTTTCGAAGTTGATGCCGGTAAGAGAGTAGTGGAGTTCCTAGGGTACTATCACAGGCTGCATGTCGTCTATCCGGACAGGTTCTTTGAAGTTGCAAAAACCGTTGAGGGCTTGGTAGTCATCTTACTGCTTTATCGGACAGAAGACTGGATAAATGATGAGTTGTACACAACCCTGATCGACGACATATACGAGAGTTGCAAGATTCGCCTTGACGAGCACCCGATAATGGATGTGTTCCGGACAGTTTCTAACCCTCTACTCGCTGAACTATCGTGCCTTGTAAAGCTTTCAGGACACCCTTTTGTGGATATGGAAGCTGGGAACACCAAGCTTTACAGCAGAGTTCAGGAAGATTTCCCTGTAAACATCGGCGCTGTGGCATCATGCATAAATTCAATGAAGTGTACCTATGTGCGCAACTTCATCGCGCGTTATCATAGATGGCCGGCGTGTCATATCCTGTCAGGTCGACCGCATCCGGCGATGATGTATGCAAAGGACAGATTCTTGGACCCTTTAGCACGAGAAGCCATTGCAAGGCACGGACAGATTACCAACGAAGATTGGGCCTATGTTGAGCTCGATCAGGAGTATAAATTCTCGTACGCCGAGAATATTATACCCTCCTTGAAAGATAAAGCAATTTCAACGATGAGAAGCCGTGTAGTGCAGGCCTACCTAGATCATGTAGGTCCTCGACTGGACCCGAAAGAGACACGCCTGCTTCTATTCTACTTGTTCTCATCACCAGCACAAACGGATCATGTCTCCTACTTGACAAAGTATATGGATGACCAGGACACCCTAGATAATGTTCTTGATTATCTTGTGATCAGGGTTGTCCCCAAGGAGAAAGAGCTTAAAACTGCCTACAGAGGGTTCGGGTGTAAGACGTACATGGATCGTATCCGTTCGATTGTGCAAGAAACGAATGCCATGCGCTATTTGGACTTAACAAGCGATGAACAGGCTATGACACTATCTGAGTTGGCACTCGCAAAGAAAATATACGCGTACCGAAACCTACGAACGTTGTATCCGCACCCCCGGATTGTAATGATTAACTTCGATGCAAAAGGATGGAACAACAGATTCCGTCGAGACACCACAGATCGACCTCTGGCGGTGACATTGGACCGGATTTTTGGTGTGGACCTTTACAGGAAGACACAAGCTTCCTATGAAAGGACGTTAATCTATATCCCTGATCAAAGAACGACTACATACTGGTATGGACAGCGAGGTGGCATCGAAGGTCTAAACCAGGACTCGTGGGTGGCAGTCTATCTAGCGCAAATTAAGTATGCATTCCAAGGCATAGAGCACGTCACCCACTACCTTGTCAAAGGAGATGATCTTCGAGTTTGTGTTGCAATCCCCGAAGATGCATATCCTTCTGAAAGAATGCCCGAAGTAATCCACGATCTCAAGACACGGGTCGCAGCAGCGGCTCAACAGTTTGGACATGAGATCAAAGTCACCGACTCTTATGCTTCTGAAGCACTGTTCACCTTCTCGAAGACGGTCTATATTGGCAACACGACACTTTAAGGGGCAAAATCCAACCATCGACCTCCTCGTGGTGCCTCCTGAACCTTGGTATTGTGAGCTTGTGGCGAGCGTTACCAAGTGACTAACGAAGGCTCTGGTGTTAGGTGGTGAAGTCTCTTTTTGGTGCCACCGTGTTGTGTGCGCCTGTGCTGTTGGCGCTTTCCATTATCTTTTAGTATTAATCCTATTGCCGCTGCTATAGGTGACCAGCAGTTGAGGGCTTCCGTTGGACTATAATGGCTCCTATGAGTTCCGGCCCGTCTTGTGTCTGTCCCGATTGTGGCAGGACGTTCAACACCCTGAGGGGTGTCAGGCAACATCAGCGCCTCTCCCACCAGCATGACCGACAGCCATATGTGCCACCTGTGTCATCTACAATAACTTTGCCTTGCTTGGGGACGTGCCGTCCTACTTGAAGAAGTCACGTGTTGCATTCCTAGCGAAGAAGGCTTGTCCAGTGAGTCCGGGTGATTTACGACCGATTGCAGTGGCATCGGTCATCCTGCGACTCTACCATCGAATTCTTGCTCTTCGTGTCTCCCGGAACCTTCCCTTCGACGTGAGGCAGAGGGCGTTTACCTCTGTAGACGGCTGTGCCGACAACGTGGGTGTGCTTGCGGGTCTACTTGCTGAAAGTCGTCGATGCTCCCGGTCTCTTCATCTTGCCACGCTGGACATGAGGAAAGCGTTTGACTGTGTCTCGTTTGGTGCTGTGCTTGCGTCAGGGCGGTGTGCGGGTCTGCCCCCATCTATGACCGGCTATTTGGAAAGGCTGTATTGAGACTCAACTGTGGTGATCCCTGCGGGTGGTTTTGTGCGCGAAGTAGCCGTTACCCGGGGCGTTCGTCAGGGTGACCCCCTTAGCCCGGTCCTGTTTAACTTTGTGGTGGACGTTCTACTGCGACGCCTTCCTGCTCACATTGGTTGGCAACTGGGTGATGCCATGGTTAATGCAATTGCTTTTGCAGACGACCTAGTGTTGTGTGCCTTAACGCCTGGTGGGCTCCAGGACCTCATTGATGCGGCGACTGCTTACTTCACTCCTCGTGGGCTGGCGTTCAACGTGGCCAAGTGTTCCACTGTCTCCTAGGTGGCTTCGGGCCGCGATAAAAAGATCAAGTTGGTGCCTGGTTCATTTGCCATCTCCGGTGAACCCATCCCTGCCCTGGCACACGGCGATGTGTGGTCATACCTGGGGATCCCCTTCTCTCCTTATGGGTAGGGCCGTGTCGAGGTGCTGCAGGAGCTGGTTCCCACCCTGGATAAATTGACTAGGGCCCCGTTGAAGCCACAGCAGCGGCTCGTCATCTTAAGATCTGCCATTCTGCCTCGTCTACAGCATCGCCTTGTGTTGGGTCGTCATTCAGCGAGGGTCCTCAAAGAGGCTGATGTCCACGTAAGAGCTGCTGTCCGGAGGTGGCGGCGTCTGCCTCTGGATTGCCCCATCGCCTTCTACCACGCACCTGTCCAGGATGGTGGCATGGGCATCCTGAGTCCACGGCTGTCCATTCCTCGCCTCCGTTGGCTCCGGCTAACGAGGATGGGCCACCCATCTCTTCCGGCCTGTGTTGCGGCTGCTAACTCTCCCTCCTGCCGCGCCGACGTGGACTGGGCGCGCCGTGCGGCTACGGTGGATGGTGGCCTCATCCTCTCTACCCAGCTCATTTACTGGGGCTACTGGGCTGCGCTGCTGCATCGTTCCTTCGATGGTCGTGGCCTCCAGGAATGTCGAAACGTCCCCTACGCACATTGCTGGGTGCGGGAGGGGGCCAAGCTCTTCAACGGATGTGACTTCGTGGACGCCATCAAGGTCCGAGCGAATGCACTTCCCACAGGGTCCCGCCGTGCGAGGGGTCGCCCATCTGCGTCTCGCTCCTGTGCTGTCGGGTGCCGGGCTCCCGAGCCGCTCACCCACGCCGTGCAACACTGCGGAGCCACTAGTGGGATCCGCACGCGTCGGCATGACCGTGTGGCCGTCTACATTGCTGGGCGTCTTCGGTAAAGGGGCTGGTTTGTGGAGCGTGAGCGCCTGGTCCATACCTCAAGGGGCCTGTTGAAACCGGACATTGTTGCTACCAAGGACGACCAGGTGGCCGTGGTGGATGTCCAGGTGGTTGGATGCTGCCGCCCTCTTGATGATGAGCACCGAAGGAAGGCCTCCAAATACAACTTTTCGGAGATGGAAGACATCTTGCGGGCCGCGTCTCCCTGCTCTGTCTCCTTCACCTCGGCAACGCTGAACTTCTGTGGCGTTTGGTCCTGGGAGTCCGCCATGGAGCTGCATGACCTCGGCCCTTCCAAGCAGGACATGAAGATGGCGTCGGTCAAGGCCATCCAGGGTACCATCGCTGCCTGGCGTTGGTCCCGAAGAGCAACTACAAGCGGCGGCATCCTTATTTAATTGCGGACTCTGCTGTTAGTCGCGTGGAAGCCCTGTTGTACCGCTGACTCATGCGTAGGTGGAGTAATGTTGTTTGTTATTGGGTCTAATAAACAATTCCTTAGCTCAATGACACAAAGGACGACCAAGTATCATACCCACCATGCTTTTGTAATACAATCCATTCAAAAACGAGTGAGAGGCGGTAGTAAGAATAATCTGCTTTCGGTAGCTAAATGACACAAAGGGGACGACCAAGTATCATACCCACCATGCTTTTTTGATACAATCCATTCAAAAACGAGTGAGAGGCGGTAGTAGGAATAGTCTGTTTTCCGTTGCTAAATGACACAAAGGACGACCAAGTATCATACCCACCATGCTTTTGTAATACAATCCATTCAAAAAGGAGTAAGAGGCGGTAGTAAGAATAATCTGCTTTCTGGGTCCTTGGGCCAGTCCATCGGCCTGCAACCCCCACCTCCACGTGGTAGGACCCGGGCAACATTGCTTGCAGCGGCTAACGGGGGCTCCGCTCTTTGCGGCGGCGCTGCCAGTGGCGTCCGCGCGCTGTGGGTGGCGCGATGACCAACCCAAGTTTGTTGTCCACTCTCCCACTGAAGAAGACCTCTCCATGTGTGAAACAAACAGTGGAAGCTTCGAGCTTCCAGCTCGCCAGCGTAAACGACTTCGTCAACTAGATCGCCACAGCAGCAGTGGTAGTGATAGTGACACAACAGTCAACAGTGCATTCTCTTCAGTGTCTCAGTGTGTGAGTTCTCGCACCGTATTGTTCCGACCAACTCAACGAGACATTTCTGTCTCCTCTTTTCCTGTACGTAAACTAGAAATGTTTCTTGACTCTGAAGCGCCTAATGAGGTCAGTGAAGTGAAGTGCGTGTTAATAGTGCCCGAAACATCGTCGGTGTTGATGTAAGAACCATCGGTGGTGTCAACAAGCTTCTTCAGCTTACTCACCTTTGCAGTGTCTCAGTTTTCGCTTTCGTGCCGCATTCACGCAAAGTCACAAAAGGTCTCATTCGTATCAAAGATACCTCTTTCGCCGATGAGGATATCCTTCAGTGCGTTCATTCCCACATTCCTGTGCTCAGTGCTCGCCGCCTCGGCAAAAACAGCATCCTAGTTCGTTTGTGCTTTGAAAGGGGACCACTGCCGAAAACAGTGCATCTTGGGAAAGTGAAGTTTTCAGTTTTTGAATTCCGTGATCGACCAACACAGTGTCAGCGGTGTGGCCGTTATGGCCACGTTGGTGTGAACTGCGAGCGGAAAAACTCATGCTTCAATTGCTCTGGTGAACACGTCACCACTACTTGTCCCAACCCAACATCCCTTAAGTGCATCAGCTGTGGTGAACCCCACTCAGCCACCGATCCATCCTGCCCTGTCAAGCAATCAGAGACTGCTGCCTACCACTATGCTGCCAAGCATAATGTCAGTATTCACGAGGCTCGGAAAGCCACTCGAGTCAAAAAGAAAACCAGCTCGAACACTGTTAACCACAACACCTCCGCCTCCTCCAACGTCAACCAGGGCTCTGGGAGACAGAGCCCCTCAGCCCCTTCTGCCTCTGATTCTCGGACCAGCTCCGCTATGCAAGCTGCTCACTCGCCTGCCCCTTCGACCACCAGTCACAACAGCAGTCACCATGCCACTACAGACTCCTCGCAACCTGTTGCTCATCTTGGCACTCATGCTATACACAGCCACTTGCTATGAAGCCTCCGCCCCTGCTATCACAGCCACTTGCTATGAAGCCTCCGCCCCTGCTCCCCCCCCCCCCTTTGTCTCATCAGCAACAAGTTTTTGTGACATTTATACGACTTGCCTTCTCTGCCCTCCGTACCCTCCTTCAGTGGCCTGGTATTCCCCAAGCATGGCGGGATACCATCACCCTCGTCATCCCACTTGAGGACTCTGTCCTCAGCTTCCTCTCCTGAACTGTGACCTTCATCTCATCGCTTCACTGCCGACTTCATACTGACCAACATGGCGTCACACAATACACTCCTACCGCTTCTGCCGCGAGTGCTCCAGTGGAATGCTCGTGGCCTCAGCAGCAAATACAGTGATCTCAAGAGTGAACTTTCCAAGAACAATTTTGAAGCGCTACTCATACAAGAAGCTATGATCAATAAACACTTTCGTCTTGCCCCTTACGTTGGGTATCACTCATTATCCAAGCAACCTGACGGTCGCTCTCGAGCATCGGTCTTTGTCCGCAAAGACCTTGTTCAGTCCCCGGTCGACGTATCCCATCTGTGCAGTAACGCCGCCGAATTTGCCGCTTGTAAAATACAAGACAAACAGTCAGTTATCTTCCTCGTCTCTTTCTACTGCTTAGGCGACACCACCCTTGACACAGGTCTCTTTGACAAGATCCTCCAACTCTGTCCCGGTCCTCTTATAATGGGGGGGGGGGGGGCATCAACGCAAAACACAGCCTATGGGGCAGCCGCCGCAACTGTCGCAACAGAAACAGGATGGCTCAATGGCTCGACTCCTCTCAACTTGCACTCCTCAATGACGGCAATCCCACCTACTTCTGCCCTCCTAACTACACCAGTGCCATTGATGTCACTCTCAGCTCCCCTAACATGCCTCTACACTGGAAGACTGACCCTGACACCTGGGGCTCTGATCACTACCCCATCAGGATTTTTCCCTCTTGCTCAGCCTCTCCCTCTCAACGTCAATATCGTGTCACCAACTAGGACCTCTTCAGAACCATCACCAATGAGCTATCCTCTTCAGACCACATTCTCGAAGTCATCACTACAGCCGTTCGACGCGCGACTAAGACAGTCCTCCTCTCAGCCAAGCAGCCACGACCGAACTTGAAATTCCTGTCTCTACGAGCAGCCAGAAGAAGGGCTCAGAGCATTCTACTTCGAACTGGCTCACCTGCCCATCGCACTGCATACAACAAGGTCTCAGCTGCCTTCAGACGCTATGCTCTTCGTCTCCGTCGACAGCGGTTGGGGCGCCATCTCATGCAACGTACCGCACCCAGCGTTCGCCAAACCGACCAATCAAAAGATTCGTACAGGGGTAGAAATCCAGCGAACCGGTAGGGATGTAGGAAGGGAGTTGCCTCAGGACAGAAGCCGCCGATATTTCGAACAGAAACTGTTCTTCTTCTGGGCACCGTCCTCATCATTGGCATGGTATTTAAAGGTTCATGCGAATTGTGGGTCAACAGCCCGGAGGGAAGAAAGGTTCCGTACGGGCTTCTACGGCCGGAGTGAATGGCTGCTTTGTTAGAGTGTGGAGGGGATTATGTGAACGTAGTGACCTAGGCTACAGACCGGTTACAGAAAAATGGAAGGTTCACGAACACGTGGACGAAACGGGACAACAGGCAAGAATTGGCAAGCATAGCGAAAGATAAGGAGGTTAGTGGTTACGTGGGGAAATTTCCAGAACGAGCAAACGGTTTTTTTTAATATTTGTAATACAAAGTTGTGGTATGAAATAAAGAAAGTAGAAAGCAGTGGCCATGCAGAACATAACAGATGATAATGGGGGTAGAAGGGAAAAGCATATTTTATTTGTGAAGTGTTTCTAGGGTGCCTTGTGATTTGTTGATACCGGACGGATGAAGAGCGTTGAACTTGTATATGAGATAAGACTCCCTATCACGTCTGTCACGTGTGGATCTAAACCCGGTTTCTAGAATATATAGTTTAATGTTGTCAAAATTGTGACCAGGAACGTTAAAGTGTTCGGCGACTGCTTTGGGGAGTTTGTTGGACGTGTCGGTTCTGTGTCCGGTAAGGCGGTTGTTGATTTGTTGGCCGGTTTCACCAATGTATTGCATAGAGCAGTCGCCGCATTCAATGCAGTATATGACATTGGAGCTTGTGCATGTTGATTGATTGATTGATTATGTGTTTAATGGCACAAAGGCAACAAAGGCCATAGAGCGCCAAAACTATGCTGAGTGTGTCGGAGACGATTATGGGAAAGATGATGTGAGAGAGAGTGCATGTGAATGCGTGGTTAACGGGGTGGGTGTAATTACTCGCAGTGCTTTTGATGGAGTTAGCGTGTTGAACGTGCTTGCATGTTTTGCAGCGCGGGAGGTTGCAGGGTCGTGTTCCCGTGTACGGGGTGCTCGTTTTGCTGATTTTGGCATTGACCAAGGAGTCTGCCAGGTTTTTTGCGCGTCGGTATGTCACCTGTATAGGATTTGTGAATATATTGCTAAGTCGGTCACTGCTTTGGAGGAGGGGCTCGTGCTTCTGTAGAGTGGCTTTGATGTTCGGAAGTGTGTTGGAATATCTTGTGATGAAGCTTACTTGGCATGCGTCAGGATTCGGTTTTTCCAGAACCTCGTCTCGATCGAGTGTGAGTGCCTTGCGACGGAATTCAGTTAGGAGGGAGTCTGGATAGTCCCTTTGGGCAAGTGTACTGCAGAGTTCGTCAAGCTTCTCAGCGTAATCTGTGTCGTTTGAACAAACTCTGCGTAGTCTTACACTCTGCCCATTAGGAATTCCAACCTTACAGTGACGCGGGTGGTGACTCTTGAAGTGAAGGTATTGTTGTTTGTCAGTTGGCTTTTTGTACAGGGTTGTGATGAGGTTGCCGTTGTCTAGTGATATTGTGGTGTCGAGGAAGTTAATTAAGTGAGTTGACTGTTGTGATGTGAACTTTATGTTGCTATGCGCGGTGTTCAGTACATCTACGAACTTTTGGAATTCATGTTCCCCGTGTTCCCATATTATCAGTATATCATCGATGTATCGAAGGTACACCGTGGGTTTTAATGAGAGGGCGCTGAGAACTTTGTTTTCTAAGAACCCCATGAAGATATTTGCGTATGTGGGTGCAACAGGTGTGCCCATACTTGTACCGTGTACTTGTAGGTAGTATCCGCCATTGAACTCTCAGTATTTCAGTTTAAGGACCAAGTCCATTAGAGCGAGTATGGTTTCCGTGTCTTTTCTGGTGTTTGTTGTAGAAAGGCTATTGCAGAGGGCTATGATTCCGTCGTTGTGTGGGATCTTAGTATACAGTGATGTCACATCCAGCGTGGCTAGTATTGTGTCCCTACCAAATGTACGACTGTTGTTTATATCTCTGATTATTCTGAGGAGGTGGGGTGTGTCTTGTACATGCGATGGCAGTGTTGTCGGAATATGGTTTAAATAGTGGTCCAGGAATTTCGAGAGTCTTTCTGTTGGTGTGTTGTTATTAGATACAATTGGCCTGCCGGGGATGTCAGCCGTATATAGAGCTCGTTGGCGTGTACCTTGTGGATTTTGGGCAGTAAATAGAAACGACCTGCGCCTGTGTTTGATGGGGTGAGATATCTGAGGTCATCACGTGTGATGAGCTTTCGTTCGTGGAGGTCCTGTATGGTATGGGTTATTAGCGCCGTGTGCTCCTTTGTTGGGTCATGGTCCAGTTTGAGGTAGTGTTGCGTATTGTTGAGTTGCCTATGAGCTTCAGAAATAGA